>NC_056732.1:1308030996-1308215996 GCF_019279795.1 Protopterus annectens
GCTTTGGGGGTGTTTTTTTAAAAAAAATAAACCCCCAAAAAAAAACAGGAGAAATCTCAGGTCGGGTCACAGTTAATGTAAATGGTCACAAAGTACACTTATCTGACTGACATTACCAATTTCTTGTCAGACAGTTTGAATGTGGATTTCACCACCCTGTCGTTACACAAGGGCCACATTTCCAGACCTGAAGAATGTAAAACCTGATGATTCACAGACACTCTAGTTAAAACATCTCTTTACCAAAGTCCAAACCACAGTGGCAATGGTACTGGACAGTGTCCCTGGCTGTGTCATACACAAGCTAACGTATGAAGTCACCACTCACCTAAACACTCTGTCCAGCTGCAGCCTCTATACAGGTTACATACTTGTGGAATGACGCGCGGTAATGGTGTTCACAGTTCACAAGGGTTGAGCGATGTCTTCTTCTTCTTTTCCTTTCAGATGCTCCCATTAGGGGTCATCACAGTAGATCATCTGTTTCCATTTCTTCCTGCCCTCTGCATCTTGCGCTGTCACACCATCCACCTACATGTCCTGATAAACCTCATCTTAGGCATTCCTCTTTTCCTTTTACCTGGCAGCTTCATCCTTAGCATCTATTTCACAATATACTCTGCATCCCTCCTCAGCACATGTACAAACCAACTTAATCCTGCATATCTGGCTTTGTCTACTAACCTTCAAACCTGGGCTGACCCTCTAATATACTTATTCCTAATCCTGTTCAATCTCATCACACCTTGTGCAAATGTTAACATAAATTGATTAAGGGTAGAACTACAACAGATGACAACAGATCCTGGAAACTCTCACCCTATAAGCCAGACAAATGTTATCTGGAAGACTATGGAGCACAGCATTATGGAACTCATTAACAGAGGCATTATGAACCTGCAAACACTGCACCATACCCACTTAGGTACTCTAAAGGCCAGATTCATGGCTCCTACATCTAGTAGACTTCAAGCCAGTTAACAAGGCTATAGGAGAGGGAGGGGAGGTCCACTCAGCCAAGCTATAGCTCACCAGCAATTCATACCCATCCCACATTCTGGTATTATACATAACCTCAACAGACTGACCATAAACAATTGTTAGATGATGGATTGACAACTGATACACAGATGTAGGACACACAGTAACATTTGCAGCCTCCATGTACAATTCTATGCCAGTAAATAGTGGTATTCACCTGCACTCAGTCCTGGGACCCCTCCTGTTTGGCATATAGCTTTCTTAGGTACAAGCAAACACAGTAGGGATATGTCTGCCCACATTTGATGAAAATGCATACTGTGGGCTATACTTTATTCTCCAGATGACACACACATCCTCCAAAAGGGTATCATAGAGACAGATACCTGGTGTCAAACTCATGCTGTAAAGCTATAAGCCAAAGAAAGCATAGTTATCCACTTTTAGAAAACAAAGTATCCCCAGAGTACCACATAGGTAGTAGCCCCCAAAATGTGGAACAGGTACTAATGTATACATAGAGCCATGTGTTTAGTCATCTCTCCTTTGATAATCACATTAACAAAGGGTTTTGGAAATCCCTTTGTAGAGCACATAAGCAATAAAGGGTTTGCATGCAGACCCACAAAGGTTGTTGCACACCTATAATGATTAGTCATCTTTGCCAGACTTTGCTTGCCTTGGAACAGGATTCAAATATACCTCAAGCATAAACCCTCACTCACACTCTTCAATAGAAACCGTGATGAGTGGATGTGAAACAGAAGACGTAGCCCAGGAATCACTGCAGTGGCTAAGCTTGTCACAAGCATACAGAAGTGACCTAAGGTCTGGAAAGTGCCAGCACGCTCTGGCAAAGATAACAGTCTCCAAAAACATTGCTTTTCCCCAGGGAGAGACACACACTCACATAGTTGGCAAGTGCAGGATTCAGTCCCCTACCTAACTACATTATAATACTACAGCAGTACACATTTACATGACGCGCTATACACATTAGTGGGATTTCACCTTTCCACAGGTATATTTGTAGGATGGTGACATCATCAGACTTCACAAAGATGAGTATACCACTTTTAAGGGGTTTGAGTAGTCTCCAAAAAGGTTGCTTTTCCCAAGGGAGACAATCATAGTTGGCAAATGCAGGAATCAAACCCCTATCTAACTACATTTTGATATTACTGCAGTATGTAGTTACATGACACACTATACACATTAGTAGCATTTTACCTTTCCACAGGTATATTTGTAGGATGGTGACATCATCAGACTTGACAAAGATGAGTATACCACTTTTAAGGGGTGTGAGTAGTCTCCAAAAATGTGGCTCCTCCTCAGGGACACACACACTCACAGTTGGCAAGTGCAAGAATCAAACCCCTACTTAACTACATTATGATACTACAGCATTAGGCATTTACATGACACGCTTTACACATTACTGGGATTTCATCTTTCCACTGGTATATTTGTAGGATGGTGACCTCATCAGACGTAACAAAGATGAGTATACCACTTTTAAGGGGTGTGAGTAGTCTCCAAAAATGTTGCTTTTACCCAGAAAGACACTCGCACACACAGGTGGCAAGTGCAAGAATCAAACCCCTATCGAACTACATTATGATACAACAACAGTATGTATTTCTACAACACGCTATACACATTACAGAGATTTCACCTTTCCACAGGTGTATTTGTAGGATGGTGACATCATCAGACTTGACAAAGATGAGTATACCACTTTTAAGGGGTGTGAGTAGTCTCCAAAAATGTTGCTCCTTCCCAGGAGGACACACACACTCACAGTTGGCAAGTGCAAGAATCAAACCCCTACTTAACTACATTATGATACTACAGCAGTAGGCATTTACACAACATGCTATACACATCACTGGGATTTCACCTTTCCACAGGTATATTTGTAGGATGGTGACCTCATCAGACTTAACAAAGATGAGTATACCACTTTTAAGGGGTGTGAGTAGTCTCCAAAAAGGTTGCTCATCCCCAGGAAGACACACACATAGCAAGTACAGGAATCAAACCCCTATCTAACTACATTATGGTACTATAGCAATATACATTTACACAATGCACTATATACATGACTGGAATTTCACCATTCCCAGGTATATTTGTAGGATGGTGACATCATCAGACTTGACAAAGATGAGTATACCACTTTGAAGGGGTGTGAGTAGTCTCCAAAAAGGTTGCTCTCTCTCCCCAGGGAGAGATAGACACGCACACACAGTTGGCAAGTGCGGGGTTCTTAATCCAAACTAAGTACCTCTTTACACTTCAGCAAGCAATATGGAGTTACAGGGTGCAATACAGACATTACTTGCTGACAGTTTGCCCAAAGGTTTATTTCACATTTGCTAACCTCAACAGGCTTATCATACTAGGTGTATTGTGAGTGTATTGTATGCATAGGCCATGACCATATCATATATGGGTTGAGGCACCACATGCTGGCACACACAGGGTCAAACCGGTGGCTAAGCTCTGTCAACCCAATACTGGACAATACAGTCAAGAGGAGTAGGGTCATACAACCACAACACCAACAGTCTCACATAGACCTACAATATAAGCACCAGCAAAACACACACATAAATACACATTACCATACTTGGAGAATACAAATATTAATCTGAAAAAGAGAGAGTGTCCTCCTAAGCAGACAAGCAAGCAACATGCACCTCCAAGCACACGCCAGAAAACACATAATACACCAAAGCAGTGTGCCTCACAACAGGCCCTAAGGCAAAACAACATACCCAACACACTAGTAATAGGTGACTCCATAGTCAGGCACACAGATGTTCCACTCACTCGGCTGGACAAAGGGAAGGTTACTGTCAGTTGTCTGTCAGGTGCTATGATCCACCACATAACACAAGCACTTACATCACTCCAGAACAGGTACATAGATGACATGTTCTTTGTACATGTCAGTGTGAATGATCCGAGACATACCTCCCAGGACAACATAACAAGAGATATATAGTAGTTCTATGATCATGTAGCCCAGGCTGGTATGACCCTGCCCTTGAGTAGCATCTTACCTTCACCTACATGGTACTGCAATATAACAGAAAGATGATAAACTACAACAATTGGCTGAGCTTCTGGTGTCATTCAAAGGGGATCCAGTCTTTGTCTGCCTGTGATGACATGGTAGACAAGCCTTGTTGCTTTGCTAGAGATGGTTTGCACCTGTCCCCCCTATGCTTCTGAATACTGGCCAAGGCTCTTGCTGTCCCCATATTACCTTTTTAGGCAAGGCTCAAAGGTTCATAGGTACATAAGTAGGTACTAGGCTATCAGCCCTGGGGCCTATACAAGCCCAGCCAAAAAGGTACCCTGGCTTTTGCCACCCAAGAAATGTATTTTCCTGTGCCACTGTTGAGCAGAAACACAGAAGTGATCCCCAGGGTGAATTTCCTATTTCCCATCCAATCATCAAGATTTTTCTTGAAGAGTGCTAATGAGGAACTTTGTTTGATATAGATAGGTAGTTTATTCTGGAGTATGTGAAGTCTCTGGGACAGGAATCTATCCCTCCGGCATGTTCTGTTTATTGTGGTGACAAGGTTTAGGTCCCTAGAGCATGTAGCTGGGAGGGATTTCTTTAAGTGGAGCATGTCCAACAGCTCTGGGTTTGACATAGCTTTGTATGTTAGGCAGAGATCAAGTCTGAGTAGGCGATATGCGATGGAGTAAAGCTGGAATTTTTTAAGATGGTCTGTGTAGGGCATGTGTTTGAGGCCGGTAATCCTCTTTGTGAGATATTTCTGTGGCCTTTCCAGTTGTTGTAGATGTCTTGTGAGGTACATACCAAAAGGGGCGTTGTACTCTATAATGGATCTAATGAGTGATGAGTAGAGGGGAACAATGACCTCTTTTTTTCTGCATGAGAAACCTTTTGCGATGAGGTGTGCCACGTAGAAGGATTTCCTGACTATTGTGGCGATGTGATTATCAAAGGAAAGACTACTGTCCACCTGTGTCCCAAGGTCTCTTATCACACTTTTGGTGTTCAGTATACTACCGCCTATGTTGTAGTTCATGGGTACAGAGTTTTTACCAAATGGGATGACAATGCACTTTTTGGCATTGAGCTTGAGGCCATGGCTTTGACACCAGGCATCTGTCTCAGTGAGGCCCTTTTGTAGGATGTCCACATCGTTAGTAGTTTCAATTATGGCTCCTAGTTTGCAGTCATCTGCGAACTTCATTAGCCAAAGACCTTCTGTGTTAGCCTGTACTTCAGAGAAGTAGATACCAAACAGGACAGGACCCAGGACTGAACCTTGTGGTACTCCACTTGTCACTGGTCTGAAGTCGGATTTGGAGTCTGCTACTTTCACAGTGTGGGTTCTGTCAGTGAGCCAGTTGGCAACTCATCTTGTGACATAGGGATTTATACCTAGTTTAGTGAGTTTATCTATAATTCCAGAGTACGCGAAAAAGTGAAATACCAACCACGAAGGATGTTGTCAGAAATATACGATGTTAAAACACTTGTAGTAGGTCAAAGAGAGTCCAAGAACTTGCAAAATATCCAAAAGCTTTATTTAGGAGAACAAAAAATGAGCGCTTTCGCGTAGCCATCCACGCTTCATCAGATAATGATTTCCAAACAGCTGTTGTGTATTTATACATCTGCTAAGCACGGGAAACTAGTTAATTGAGATAAAATAATTCATTTAAAAGAATCATATATTGTACATATATTATTTAAAACATGGGTGCAAAATTCATTTCTATTATATATATATAGATACCTAATTCTCATAAAAAATAAAACGTAACAAAAATACATATTCTTTAAGGATGTGGTGATGCAATGCGCTTGAATTTCTTATATATCTGGCTAACAAAAACAGATCAATATAATATGTCTGCGTATATGTCTAGTTAGTATATCATAAAATTACTCTGATAAATTAATGAATATGCTTTATATGTTATACAAAGGATTGAACATGACGGTTAGTAATAATGCTTTTTATTTCTGTCAAGTCCGTCAATCATAAACAATAAGTTCATATTGAAACAACCATATTCTCAAATTTAAATATTGTCACTTGATGAGAAGAAAGATGTAAGGTATTTTATATATGTCACGATGGATAAATAGGTTTAATTCATGTTATTTATGAATAAAGAATGCTAATATGTCTACCCAAATCAAACATAATGTAAAATGATATATATATATTTTAAAAATATTATGTTAAAATGTGCATTGTATGCATAAAATATAAATGTATATATGTGATATGTTGTAAATGCACATATATTTACAATTCAATATTCATATGATTAGATGAAATGAATGTAGATGTAACTAGAGCATATTATTTTCTATATAGCAATGCAGGCTTAATAGATAAGTAATTATTAATGCCTGGGGGTATATGTGCACCTAATTTTAGTATCCAATTTAGCTCAGCGAGAGCCAAATCATTCTCTGAGTCCCCACCTCTGATGTTTTGTGGTATCACTTGTAGAACTCTAAAACAAAACGAGTGGGTGGGATATTCAACAATATGTTTGGCTAGTGCGTTGGTTTCCACAGCCTTACGAATATCATATAAATGGTTATATATTCGCTCTTGTAGTCTCCTCTTAGTTAACCCTACATAAAATGCCTGGCATACTGTACATGTGGCAAGATAAATTAAATTGCGTGTGTGGCAGCTAGCATAAAACTTGGGAACAAAAACATAATTAGTATTTGGGTGTTTAAAAGGTTGTATTTCTGTTATATATTTACATCTATTGCATTTGTGACATGGAAAAGTACCTTTATTAACTGATTCAATGATGTTCTTTTCATTACTTTTTTCATTCAACATAATATTATGATCACTACATAAAATTCTTTTAAGGTTCCTGCTGTTTTTATATAGGAATCTGGGATATTTTCCTACGATGTCTTTCGTTTGTGAATCAATAGTTAAGATGTTCCAATTGTCCTGAATAATTTGTTGTATGTGTTTAATATCACTAGTATACGTAATAGTATATTTTATGTAGTTTTCGACTCTATCATTCCTTTTATAGTTATTGGATGAATGTATATTATAGCATGTATAAAGACTGTCATTTTCTAGGGGTATTCTATAAACTGGCTCACAGACAGATCCCACAATAAAAACAGTTACTTGCTGCATGTCAGACTCTAAACTGGTAACAACTGGTGTCCCCCAGGGTTCAGTCCTGGGGACCCTTCTGTTTGGTATAGACTTCTCTTCTCAGAAGTACATGCCAACACAGGAGGGTTGTGGTTGACTAAGTTTGCTGGGAACTGTAAAGTGTTTGCCATAATAGATTCCCCGGATGACACAAATATTCTCCAGAAGGGACTCTATGAGATAGATGTGTGGTGTCAGAATCATGGCCTTAAGCTCAATGTGAAAGAATGCATAGTAAACCCCTTTGGGGGAAAACAAAGTACCTACACACTACCACATAGGTGTTACCCCCTAAAAACTGACAAGGTAATAAGGGATCTGGGGACACAAGTAGATAGATTAGGAAATCCTGTGGCCCACCTAATCAACAAAGGGTTTGCATCAGGATCAAAAGAGGTAGTGGTGACCTTCTACTCTTAAGTCATTAGACCCATCATTGAGTACAATGCACCATTTTGGATGTACTCGACTAAGCATATCCAGCAGCTGGAGAGACCACAGAGGTACCTCACCAAGAGGATTACTGGCCTCAAACAGTTGTGTTATACAACACAACTGGTAAAACTAAATCTGTTCTCCGTTGCGTACCACCTACTCAGAGGCACACTCTGTCTAACATACAGAGCCATGTCCAATACATAACTGTTGAACATGCTCCATCTAAGGATAACAAAACTGAGTCGCACTACACACTCCAGGGATATGAACCTCATCACAACAATGAATACAACATGCTGGTGGGATAGAGTACCCTCCCAGACACTTGCCTTACTGTGGAACAGAGTCCCAATGTACATCAGACAGAGTCCCTTGCTGGCACTCTTCAATAGGAAGCTTGATGAGTGGATGGGGAAACAAACAATTTACGCCAGGCATCACATCAGCAGCCCTACTAGAAAGGGGCTTATGGTACTAACTATTAGAACTAGGGCTTAGGAGACTAACCAATGGGGTGGTGAAAGCTGCACAACTTGCCTAGGCTAATATATGCCTTCGTGAAGATAGTCTACTACATACCTATGGATCTATGTGACAGGTACATGTCTACAGATAGTAGATGTGTACTTCATTGTACAGTCATGTTGTACAGCAGGCACATGCACCACATACACTGTAATGCTTACAGATGCTGGTGGCTATTACGTACAGTGGGTGAGATGTGCACCTCATGTCTTTTGTGCCATTGGGATGTGTGCTGGGTGGGACAGTCCTGGATGGCTCCCTGTCATGGTCACCCTCTTATACACATCTCTGCCCATCCATCTTTGGCTTATTATACTGTGTTCCCCCTACATATATATAGATACATAGGTAGGTAATAGGCTATCTGCCTGAAAGCATATATTAGTATGGCCAGAGTGTGCAGCTATCACTACACATTGAGTTAGTTCCCTATGCCTCTGTGTAGTAGAGCTGATGAAGTGATCCATGGTGTGACAGTTCAGTTTCACATACACTCATCAAGGCTTCTCTGGAAGAGTGTCAGTGAGGGACTCAGCTTAATGTAGGTTGGGAGACTGTTCCAAAGCAAGGGAAGTCTGTGAGTTAGTAATGTATCCCTCCAACATGTTCTATTTATTGTTGTGATGATTATATCCCTAGAGCATGTGGCACAGTGAGCTTGGGTTTACATCAGATAGAGCATGTCCATGAGTACTGCATTGGACACGGACCTGTCTGTTGGGCAGGGATCGCCTGAGTAAACAGTATGCAACAGAGTACAGATTGAGTTACTTCAGTCTTGTTGCATGGGGCAACTGTTTGAGGCCAGTAATCCTCTTGTTGAGGTACTTCAGTGGTCTTTCCAGCTGCTGAAGGTGCCTAGTCAGATTCATTGCAAGCGTGTCATGGTACTCTCTGATGGGTCTGATGACTGATGAGTACAGGGAACCTCCTTTGACCTACATGCAAAGACCTTGGCAATTTGTGGGAACACATAGCATGATTTTCTAACCACTTTGTGAATGTGTTTCTGGAAGTAGAGATGACTACCCACATGTGTCCATAGATCCCTTATTATTACCTCCATATTTAGGGTGTTGGCACCTATGTGGTATTTGTATGACTGTAGCTTGAGGCCATAATTTTGACACCACATCTGTCTGACTGAGACCCTTTTTAAGGATGTCTCTGTTGCCCCAAATATCGATTATGACTTTTTGCAGTCATCCACAAACTTTGCTAACCATAGCCCTCGTGTGTTTGACTGTATTTCTGAAAGGTATACACCAGACAAGAGGGGTCCCAGGACTGAGCCATGGGGGACAGCAGTTGTTACCAGCTTACAGTCCAACAGGGAGACCACAAATCTTACCTTGTGGGATCTATCTGTGCCCCAGTTGGCAATCTATCAGATGACATACGTGTTCATGCACAGGTTGTTGATTTTGTGGATAAAACATGCATGGGATGTTGGAAAATGGTTTTTCATGGTCTATGTAGGCCATGTGGAGCTCATTTCATTGATGTATGTCCTGGGTAACTGCCTTGAAAACTGTCTAGCAGGTTTAGGGACCATGATCTACCCCTGACCAAACCAAAATGGGTAGGGTTGGGTGTTTGTAGGCTCCAAATAGGTCTGTTTATGAGTTCCATAATGATGGACCCCATTGCCTTGCAGATCAGGCTTATTAGGCTTATAAGACAGTAGTTCCCATGGTCTGTTGTGCACAAACACTTGTGGAGTGTGCCAAATGTTGCGGTAACCCATTCAACAGTTTCATATCCTGTACAGAGGGTGAGTCTCAACAGACTGTTCAGGTTCAGGGTCTGTTTGTTTTGGAGTTCACATATTACACAGCCAGGGACACCAAGTCATCCCATAGATGCCGTGTTTTTAGGTTTGGATAGAGCTGTTTAAAAATTGTATATGTGATTTCTGGCTTTTCACAATCTCCAGGTATAGTAATGGGTCCTTTTGTCAGTGAGAGGGGGTAAATATGTATAAACCTGTCTGACAAGATGTTGGCAATGTCAGTCATGTACACGTATTCATTTACACATTGCACTGACTCAGAACATATATGAGTTTACATTGATATTTATGACATAGCTAAAGAAAGCTTCATGGTTCTCTATGGACTCTGGCAATATTTTTGCCAGAACATGGCTTAGATAATGCTAGGAGTGCTCATTGTTTCTTGATAATATTGATCGGAGATTTATTGATCTTCTTTGTATTTTCACTTTCTTTGAACAACTTAAGTACTTGTATTACATAGTTTGATTATGACAGGGGTCCAATATATTATATGGGTCTGTTTTCATATCACTGTGTGCACAAGGTAGGATTGCTGAATAGTGACGTGTCTGGAGTAAGAATTGCAACTGCCAGATATGTGTGGACCACTGCTGTACTCAGACATGGCCTGTGTGAGCATGCTCAGTATGACGTTTTGGTATGTTGTTGACTGAAATTTGCTTTGTTTGTTTAAGTGTGTGAGCATGCCCAATATGACCTTTCAGTATGTTGTTGACTGACATTTGCTAAATTTGTTTAAGTGTGTGAGCATGCCCACTATGGGCATATATATACTATATATGTGTGTGAAAATTCAAGTTGGTTTTTACTTCAGGGCTCACCTTTGTGTTGTACATCAACAGGAAGCACGCTGTGCCTACAGGGCTTTCATGAGTCAATTTGCATAGACTTATCAACATTTCTGCATACAGGGGGGACAGCTATTATTTGTACATTTCTATCAGGGTGCACACCTGATTGTTACTGTGGGTGTACATAGGATAAGGGGTACACCTGCCTTTATACACATTTGCTAGGCCTGCACTGCTATGTCAGGTACTCAATTTCAAGTCTGTACTGTTGCCTATCATACTGGCTTGAGGCATACCACTGTACTACAGACCTTAGCTTCCAATTACATGCATATTAGTTTTTGACTTCATAGCCTACCCAACCCACATCACACTGCCTGGCCTGCTGTTATCTGTCTGCATAGGCCTGGGAGAGGTTACTCATATGCCTCTTCAGAGGGCATGATACAGCATTTGTTTGTGTTTGCGTTTGTCTACAGTTGTCCTGCTGGCTGTGACTGTTAGGTATGTGATCCCCCCCCAACTAGTATGTGTGAGTGACTTAAGTTGTGTCTGTGCCAGTGAATTGCTGTCATGACTTAGTGGTTCAGTACTGTGACTATAGCGCACAGTATCCTGAGTTTGAATCCTGTCTCTGCTTTTTATTTTCCTGCTGGGCAGACCTGACTGGCTAAGGAACAGTAAAGCAGGTGTGAGTGTGTTTACCCAACTTTGCTCGACTTTGCCCAATTTTGCCAACGCTGCTCAACGTTGCTCAACATTGCCTGACGTTGCCCGATGTTGCGCTGGTTAGCGCGGTGCACAGCTATGTGCAATTGTATTTAAATATGATCAATACTGGTAAAATATGCTTAGCAGTGCTTTATATTGTTTAAAATAGGGCACTCATGCCTCAGGTGGTGCTGCAGGGCTGCCTATGTCGGATGCACATAGTAAACTCCCTATACATGTTTGAAAACAGGTAGTGTCAAGTTAGGCATCCCTTTTACTGTATGTATGAGTCAGAGAGAGGTGTCATTTCCAGGGTTCCTACTGAGTCAGTGTATGTGCTATGCGTTGCCTCTTTACCAAGGCCAGGGCATACTGGGCATGCCTCCTTCTGCCTACTGGGGCAGGCTCAGGTTGTTCCTCCTCTGAGTCACGGTGTGCCTGTGCGGGCCTTGGCAATGGTGGGGGGCTGTTTGGCCCTGCCCCATGCTGTTCCTGCTGCAGCTGTTTCAGCAGGATCATATTGTGTTGCATGGCACATACCATAACAATTTGGGTACATGTAGTTGGTGAGTACTGCAAGGCTCCACCAGATGTGTCCAGGCACCGGAACCATGACTTGAGCATCCCAAACACATGCTCAATTATGTTTCTTGTTTATGCGTGTGCCTCATTATGGAGTTCTTGTTCTGGTGTGTGTGCATTTCTGATGGGTGTCATCAGCCATGGCTCCAGTGCGTATCCAGCATCTCCCACTAGGTGACCATCAGGGATGTCCCCATTGGCAAATCTCTGGTACAGCTGTGTCAGATGCCAGATGTGGGAATCGTGATAGCTTCCAGGCAGCCAGCACACACATTCATTATTATGCCCTGGGCATCACACATGACCTGGCACTTGATGGAGGGAAGCCCTTGCAGTGGATGTAGACCCTACCCCACTCACTGGATGGTGCTTTGATGCATATGTGCATGAAGTCTTTTCCACCCACTACCTCAAGGTATTCTGCTATTTGGTGGAAACGATGCATATTGCTGGCCAATGCCCCACGGGAATTGGGGAAATATATGTGGTCACCGACATGTGCTGACATGGCATCCAGGAACTGGTGGAGTACCCTGGATGCTGATGCCTGTGAAATCCCCATCATATCACCAGTTGGTCTTTGGAAGGTACCTGTAGATAGTATTCTTAGGTCAACACATACCTTGGCATCCACTGGGATGGGTTCCCCTCTGTTGGTTCTGTGTGTTAAGTGTGGCCAGCACAGCTCAACAATTTGCTGTAGGAGGTCTCTGTCAACCCTATAGCACTCCACTATCTCCAGCTTATGTAGCCCCTGGTAGGTTACCCTGGGTCTGTACACTCTTTGCCATCTCCTCACTGTGGGTTGCTCAGCAGCATTCACAACATCACCACCCTCAGCACCTTGCATATGTTGGTTTATGATAGCAAGAGCAGCCCCTAACATTTTGTCTGACTTAAGCTTTTTAAGCTTTCCCTCTTTGTATACTGCAGTGTTGCAGAGTTCTTGGGAAAAAACAGGGGGTAATGCTGTTTGCAGAGTTTAAAGTGCTGGGCTGGGCTGGGCTAGTCTGCTGTCTGTGTAATTGGCTGATTCTGATATATTTCACCTGGCAGCTCTGCTAGTTCTCCTTGGTTAATTTTCTACTACTTCTTTTCCTTCCTTTTGCCTTTCTGTTTCTGCCCGGGGGAAGCACCGCACAAACAAACACTGTGTGCATGTTTGCAAGGAGTTTCCTATCTTTTAACATTGTGCACCTTTGGTATGAGGTTTTCAAATAGGACAACTGTAGGCACGCCTCTTGCAATCCTGAGCACCTCAAAGCAAACATAAGCCACTGTGCTCCAATTAGCTTACAGCCTGTCTTACACACCCTGTCATGATGTCACCTATATTCTACTCTACTACTCACCTACTCCTATTCTTACACTTGGGACATGGCTCACATGCTGAGGACAATTGGGATTCACTATCCTTATCCTCATTTGTATAGGATTGCCTACTAATGCATGGTTACATGTCTCACACTGAGCTTCCCCCCCTTAGCAATCACTCCTCAGTGACCATGTTGTCTTCAGCCTGCCATTCACCTGCATGGCAGAATAAGCTTCTTAGTGAAAATGCCTATTTTTGGCTTTTTTAAATTATTTTATTTTTTTTATAAGTGCCGCACGTTTGCACGGTGCTGCGCTATGCTTAAACATCATAGATCGGGGAAAAAAAGTTAAATTGTTATATTTTTAAACATTTATAAATGCCAATGGCCTTATATTTGGCCATTGGCATGCTTCCTCAACTGTATGTATCCTTTATTTGGAGCTGTCATAGCTCCGTTTAGCTATTTGCAGAACGGTACTCTGTTACCAATGGAGTACATTTCTGCAGCTAACACTAATCTTCCACGGGCAGGTTAGTGTTTCCTGGATTGCAAATTTGCCTCATTTGCATGGCTTTCACCAGTAAATTAGGTCATTTGCATACCATGACGCTGTCCGTGCAAGAGTAGCTTTAGCAGCTCTCGTGCATGCCCCTGCCAGATGTACCTGGATCGCATGGCAGACATATTGCAGGTGTGAGCTCCTACACTCTTCTTGCACTCCATGCAAGCTTTCATAAATCCGGCCCAATGACTAAAATCAAAGTCCAAACTCACCAACTTAGACATGCACACAATCCAAAAACAAGGACAGTACTATAACTCTTAGAACACTGAAACTGGAGTATCAATTACCTGATATGAATCTGTAAACATGTTTGTAAACCATTTTGTACCACTATAGCCAATTTAGAACTCAACTATTTAACATTAACATTAACATTAACATCAGACACACACTAATGGATTACTTTATGGCAATTTCCTAACTCTCTTTTTTTCTCTTAGAAACATGCACGGCACTCTATATAAATATCTATTACTGCTAACATGCTAACACACTGCTATGAAAATGCTTAAGTTTGGAATATGGAATAATTCATATTAACATAATAAGTATTATATATATCTACTCTTTCCTGAAACCAGTATGTTCAGAATCAAGAAAATCTACTATTGCATAGCTATCTTTTTTAAAAAATGTTTTATATTAATGTGATGAATGATGCTAAGGTTTTACTTTATTGTGTGTGATGATGCTCTTCATGTTTTGTTATAGTGTGACTATATATTTAACATTTTTTTATTACCTTGTTTTTGACATAGTTCTCTGTGTAAAATAATTTCTAATTACTTCTAAATGACTAATTGTAAATTTTACTTTTCCAATTTGCCTAAGTAATGTCTGAAAATGGTCCAAGGAACAGATATCTTTCCCAGCTATCAAAAGATGAAAGAAATTAAAAAAAAAACTGCTGCTTGGTGGGTACTCATCCTTGGCTGTTTATCCTTCTGCTGTACATATAACTTCTGCTAGGTGTCAGACTGTGTAGTTGGCCAGGTTGTTAGATCTAGATCTAGACACTGCAACAGCCATATGTTTAATTTCCAGAGCCTCTATTTACCTGTTGTTTGACCCTGAACAAGTCACTTTACCAGTCATTGATTCTGGATCACCCCTGAAAACAAGTTTCATGTCAAGTGTACTTACCTAGTAGACATTCTGATTTCATGAAAAGCGTACATTTTGCATGATCAAATTATTATAATTTTACATTCTGTAGACGCATACCAAAAAGTGATTCCCCAAACAGATCATGTGATTTGCTTTTCTCAGGCTTTTCCTGCTATGGATGAAGATTTTATTTGGGATGAATATGCTGTTTCATGTTTAATATTCTTGTTATGAAAATAAACACTTACATAATCACGTTCTTCTCTGTCCAGTGGTTCTGTCACATAAATGTTGCCTTCTTTGTCAATGGAAAATGGAAACTTAGGATATCGTTCCTTCTGGTGAAGCTCATAGACTGCACCTGGTTCGTTCCATTGCACCTGCAAGTTTTAACAATGAATGTAACAACAGTGGCTTCATTTCTATGTAATGTTTGTTCAGTTACTTTTAGACTCTCACCAGATAGGACCATGTCCTTCTGAATCATAATTCAATGAAAATATTCTGCTGAATCTCAGTTCACTGATTTTCAACTGCATCTATATCAAAGCTCAGGTAGGTGAAGGGATTTAGTCTCAGTGTGTTGTTCAAACCTGCAGGAGGTCATGCATAAAAGTCATGCTATAATAATGTTAGGAAGTTGTGTACTGAAAGATTGTGTGGGTTATTTTACTATTTCCTTTAGGTGACATGTCCCACTTCAAAGGAATTTTAGTGAGGGAGGTGTACTATATGGCATTGTGCTAAATTCTGCAATGCATTCAGTGAAGATGATATGCTATACGGTATTTTGCTTAACTGAAATATTCATTCAGTGAAGGGGTGTGCAATATGGTATTGTGCTAAACTGTGCAATATTCATTGAATGAAGGGGATGTGCTATATGGTATTGTGCTAAACTGTGCAATATTCATTGAATGAAGGGGATGTGCTATATGGTATTGTGCTAAACTGTGCAATATTCATTGAGTGAAGGGGATGTGCTATATGGTATTGTACTAAATCAGGCAATATCATGAATGCAAGTAGTACTACAATGGTGTTGGAGTATTTTGCTAATGTGTAGAATCCTTTTAAGTGCAGCTACTTTGTCAATCAGTAGAATTCCACCAAAGCTACCAAGTATCTTTCTGGGTTTAAATGTTTGGCCAGTCCTTTTAATTTTATCATTAGAGTGTGCATATGCCAGACTCAAGGTAACATGATGGAACTATAATTTCTCAGAAAAACCTGTCAGTTCTAGTCTTGCATATTAATGACCATTATCTGACATGCTAACATTGGGAATGCCATGGTTTGCAAATATAGATTTCCGAGCATTAATGGCAGCTTGGACTTTAGATAGCTGGAGTATCATCCATTTTATGAAATTTTAGTAAATTCATTTTGCAATTAGCACATATCACCGATTCTCGTTTGATGCTAGAAAAAATCCATACCAACCTTATGCCACTCTCTTCCTGGAAATGAGTAAGGCATCACTGATGCACTTTATTTACTATTATTATTATTTTGATACAAATTACAGAACAGCACACACAGATTTATAAAGTATTCTGTATTTGTCTAGCAGTTTGGTGGAGATGTATAAGACTATATGCTGCAAGTTCTAACATACAGCATCAAAATAATACATTCTGTGCTCTTTTTTTACTTAATTACTCCTAAATCTGAGTACTGAATTCCATTCAGTGTTTTGCTTTGTTTTAGTTGAACTTACACACTTTCTTTAACAGACATAAAACACTATGTTTTGTCTCTAATGAAAATCAGAGTTGAATTTTCATTGAATGGGACTTTTCTGTTCAACCCAAACCCAAACTTTCAATATTCTCATCTCCAAAACATCCTCACTTCTTCTTTTGGCTTTTCCCGGTTAGGGGTCACCACAGCGGATCACCTGTCCACTCATGATTGGCAGTGGAGTTTTACTGTGTCGAGTTGCCAGCCCGGCACCCAATCTCCCACAGAAGGCACACACACACTCACACCTAGGGCCAATGTAAAGTGTCCAATCCACCTACAGCATGTCTTTGGGAGGAAACCAGAGCACCCAGAGGAAACCCACGCAATCACAGGGAGTACATGCAAACTCAGCACAGAAGGCACCCCGGCTGAGGATCAAACCAGAGAACCTCTTGCTGTGAGGCGGCAATGCTAACCGCTGCATCATTGCGGCCACCGCATTTCTGAAATTGTATGAGTTTTTAAGGCTAGTTGAAAGAAAGCCGGTTCATTTTCAGTTAATCTTTCATAATAGTTGATTCTGTTCATGTAGCTATAATGACTCATCCTATATTTTTCTATCTCCTAACTTGCTTTTATCAAGCAGATTATATTTTATTTTTCACATTTTAAATATCCTGCAAACTTCACTGCAAACTAAACAGAACTCTGCATAAAGGTTACTAAGCAATACTTTTTTCTTCTTAAAAATAAAGTGTCTTTTCATTTAATTTTACACAGACCTTATTTTAAATCTGCATAATGACCCATCTACAAATCTACAGTTTGTGATATTGTTTTGTATATACTTAAATCCTGTCGGATCATTTCTTCAAAGTACTCTATACTGGAATATTATATCTTTCTCTGTCTAATGGCTTAAGTCAAGGCAGAAAGGGTCTTTGAATTGTATACCTATCTGATCAACAAAGGTAAAAAATGAATTAGTAAGTAAGTAAGCAAATAAATAAACATACAGTCACAAATAAGTAAACATATGCATGCATGCATACACCTTATGTACCTTATGCAATATTTTCTTGAAAATACTTTGTAATGGTTTAGAGTCACTCTCTTTCTGAACCTGTTTGCCATTAATATATTGATAACACTTCTCACAGTTAAAAATTAACACAACCAGCTCCCTTTTGATCAGTGCATACCTCCTCTGACAGTAAAAAAACCTCAGTAAATGTTGTGAACTCATACAAAAGGGAATTCCATTCATTCATCTAGTTCATTATTTTATACCTACTTTAGCCTAGCCAAGGTTACTTGGGAGATGGACCATATCCTAGCAAAGAAAAGGTATACAAGGCATAGAACCAGTTCTGGATGGGAAACCAGTCCATCTCAGGACACAGATGCAGATACACAGGCAGACAAACAGGCAGATAGACAAACACACATGCACACATGCTTGCACACTTTTCTATTGTACATATACCTACTAGTAATACAGAGAAATACCAATTCACCTAACTACATGTCTTTGGGATGTAGAAGAAAACAAAAGCAACTGACAAAAAATTAGCTGGACACAGGGAAGACATGCATACTTCACAGAGAAGGAACCCCAGTTGGGAAATGAGCCAGAAAAACAAGAGTTGTGAGACAACAATGTTAACCACCGTACTTTATGTCATCCTAGTAGCATTTCCCTCTTGTGAAATTTCAGTACTGATACCATTAGCAGTGTAATTAACAGATGCTGTAACATTTTTTTTTACATCAAAATACTTTAATGTACACTGTTGACCAATGACATGTAATCCAAAGAAATGTTCTTGTTCCACATTCCAATACCATGCTGTGTCATATTCCATATTATATAATGACTGGCCAGAAATATTCAAATAGGAGCACACTGATTAGTCAGCCCAACTAGTGTGCCCATTGTAAATCCAGGAATATACCAATGGAAAATGATCCGGTCATCGGGACTTTTTTCCATAAGTATATTCCATAAAATTTTACTTGTCTTTCTTTTTTTTCAATAAATTTACAAAACTGAAGACCTTAAACGAATGAGGGAGAAGGCGCAGAGAAAAATAAAAGGATAATCAGGTACATTTCGCAAAACTAAAGAAACGTACCTGATTATCCTTTTATTTTCTCTATCCTGTCTCTCCTGAATGTTAAAAATCTCCCGGTTTCTTTGTTTCTTAATAAAAAATAAATAAATAAATACAAAGCAACAGAGATTTTCCTTTCTTTGTTGTTTTCTTTACACAGCACTGATGTACTGCATAAGCGTGGGAACGCAAGTCTCATATGTATGCGCAGTACATCAGGAAAGCTCCAGGATACTGGAGAAAATGCAGAGGGGCACCACGGCGCCATCATACAAAGATATTAATTAAGAAAAGTAAGTATTTTTTTCTTAAATAATGTTATTGTATAATAGCAATAACCGACTCCGTGGTATCGTATATTGAAGATGTACCCATGGTTGGCTTTATTTAATCACTTGGGCTTTGCTCTCATGATTCAACCACACCAACGTGGGGAAATCTTCAATATACCTCACCAACATCATCAGTTACTGCTATAATGACACACAAATTACAGAGATTTGAGAAGAAAATTCCTCAGATATTATAACATGCACAGAAATTTCTTCAAAGTCTGTTTATCCTCTAGTAGCAGTAAATGCATTTCTCATATTTTCATGAGTTGGTCTCAGTTCCTTCAAAATTAAAGTTAGTATAGCCTAATTTCAAAACTCTGGTTTTCATTTACTTTTATTTAGCATGAGGTTGTATTTTCTCACTGTATTCAGTAACATCTCTATTAGTAGAAGGAGGAGAAGGAGAAGGAGAAGGAGAAAGAGAAGGAGGAGGAGGAGAAGGAGAAGGAGAAGAAGAAGAGGGAGGAGAAGGAGAAGGAGTAGAAGGAGGAGAAGGAGAAGGAGGAGAAGGAGGCGAAGGAGGAGGAGAAGGAGAAGGAGGAGGAGGAGAAGAAGAAGGAGGAAAAGGAGGAGAAGGAGGAGGAGGAGAAGGAGAAGGAGGAAGAGAAGGAGAAGGAGAAGGAGAAGGAGAAGGAGGAGAAGGAGAAGGAGGAGGAGAAGGAGAAGGAGGAGGAGAAGGAGGAGAAGGAGAAGGAGAAGGAGAAGGAGGAGAAGGAGAAGGAGGTGAAGGAGGAGAAGGTAAAGGAGGAGGAGGAGAAGGAGGAGGAGGAGGAGGAGGAGGAGGAGAAGGAGAAGGAGAAGGAGAAGGAGAAGGAGAAGGAGAAGGAGAAGGAGGAGGAGGAGAAGGAGAAGGAAAAGGAGAAGGAGGAGAAGGAGTCTGCCACTGCTTTTAATTCCATGTTTCCAATGAGTCCCTAAAAACTGTACTACCTGCAGAGCTATGCTTGGCAAATGCACCTCTGCTTTAGGACTATGATACCCCATCCATCTTTGTCTGCACAATTACACAAGAATGGACTATTCTACTTTTAAACTGCAGTTGAGCATCACCTTTTCATTCCTTCTGAGTCGTCATACAGTCTGCTTTGTTAACACATCTGTTATTGTAGAAATATTGCATTATTACTGCTCTAACATGTTATTGTAGAAATATTGCATTATTACTGCTCTGTTAACATCTGTTATTACAGTATTGCATAATTACTGTTCTGTTAGCATTTGGTATTGCAGAAATATTGTGTAATTGCTGTCCTGTTAACATCTGTTATTGTAGAATTATTTCATAGTTAGTTAGTTGATTGCTGCTGTTGTGAGTTACTCTGAAATGATTCTGCACTGTTTACTACAGCTGTTGTGAGTAATTCTGTGGTGCTCATATAGTACTTGTTTTTCTAGTGAAGTTAGTCCACTCTGTTAACCACTGTTACTATGGTGGTATTGTGAAATATTATTGTGAAGGACTCTATTGATTGCTGTTATTGTGATATGAAGTCCTTATGTAGTACCTGCATTTTGTCAGTGTCAGGGGCACAGCAGGTAGCATACTCACCTTTGGTACAGAAGGCTGTGGGTCCGATTATCACACTAGATAGATTGATTGCTGATGCTGCAAAGCAGCATAAGGAGGTGCTGTACTCCGGAGTGTGTCGTGTTTCAGATGAGACATTAAACTGACACCCCATCAGCCTGACTTGGTGGTAGACTCCATGGTTCCTATTGAAAATGGAAGGAGAAGTTCCCCAATCCCTTGGCCAAATTTCCCCCAGTAGTATAAATTCCATCTTTGGTTTCTCCTAAAAAGAGGCTATTAGCTCAGTATGGCTAACCTAGTCAACAAAAGCATAAATAAAAAATACTACACATTTAAAGGGTGGGAGGTTTAGCATACGGGTTAAAGCCTTTACCTCATACACACAGGGTAGAGGGCTTGATTCTCAGGTTGGGTTAATAGTTAAGCTTACAATGGTACTTGGGCAGTTAGTCTAGTATTTACCTATGAACTTGCCCATCGTACTCAGTATATTTATTTTAGGGCTCCATACTTTAACTATTAGGTAAATCTGTACTGATTTATTCTTATAATGGTTATATTGAAATTGTTTTTGATCTGCATTACAGTACTTCTAAATTTAAAATGTTATCACTTTGTGGCTTCTGTGCCATTCATTCCTTTTGATTGCCGCTGCTCATGCCTTTTCATTTGTACATACACATTTGTTTACTTTTTTAATACTACTAAGATTCCATAGAAGTTGTCTTCTATGGCCTCTGCTCTGGACTAGTCCTCACTGTAATCTAATACTGTGTAGTACAGGATGTGTGTGTGTGTGTGTGTGTGTGTGTGTGTGTGTGTGTGTGTGTGTGTGTGTGTGTGTGTGTGTATGTGTGTGTGTGTGTGTGTGCATGCGTGTATATGTGTGTGTGTGTGTGTGTGTGTGTGTGTGTGTGTGTGTGTGTGTGTGTGTGTGTGTGTGTGTGTGCTATACTACTAGGCCTACCCATTTACATACTTTGTGGTTCTTTGCCATTTTTACTTGTTGACTACTGTTGCTTGTGCCTTTTCATATATTCTTTTAAATATCATTACTAGTACTGTGTAATCCAATGTGCAGAAGTGCATGATTTATTGTACAATTGCAGTATTCTTTACAGTGCTGCTAGGCTTACCCATTTACGCACTTTGTTGTTTTCATGCCATCTTGGGCCTTCTGATTAGTGGTGCCAGTATCTGTTCGCACATTCTATTAATGTTACTGAATTTGCATAAAAGCTGCCATCTGTGGCTTCTGTGCTCTGTCAGGTAGTATAGTATGTGCGTGCGTGTGTGTGTGTGTGTGTGTGTTAGTGCCCATGTGTGTCTGTGCAATTACCCTGTGACTCTCCAATCTCGACTCCTTGACTTTCCCCAGTGCTTCTGATCCTGACCACCACCTTCTTATCTCCTTTCACTCAGGTAGTGTACTTCAGCTTCACTTCTGTACCACTTGACCACTCACCTGTCGCACTCACTGTGAGATCACAGTCAACTCTAACCTCTGCTGTGGTCAGCCAATTAACACTTGGAACCCTGAGACCGTGAAACAACTGTCTCACTTTACCAGAAATCATTTCCTCTTCCAAACATTGAAGCCATTTATGAGAAATGTAAATACCTGCCGAGAATACTGAAACCATTTGTAAGAAATGTAACAGCTGGAGGCTAGACTCTCACTACCTACAAGTGCCAAAAACAGCATATCACTGCTTCTTAGAAGTTCAACACCAAACTTATGCTAGGCTTTTAAAGAAATATTTATCCAAGACACCATGGTACTATATCAGAAAGTCTCAGTTACACCTGTACCCTCTGTACCTAATCACAACACACACTTTGGTCAGTTAAACAGATGTCTACATGTGAATGGGATCGTTACATTACTAATGTTGGCAAATATGCTATTTCACTGGTACTGTGCAATCTCAGAGTTAGAATACGTAATTAGCAGGTAGTGTATGGGTGCAAGGGGGATTGTCCCCCTGCAAAAAATATGTTTTTGTACTAGCATGCTCCAAGGTTATGTCTAGGAACATACACAGTGCATTATCAGCATTTTTTTTTTAGTCGCTATAATCTATGCCAATTTTTGATTATTTTTGCCACAGAAACACACTCAAATATCTATCTATCTATCTATCTATCTATCTATCTATCTATCTATCTATCTATCTATCTATCTATCTATCCTGAAACATGATTTCACTCCCACTGTAGGTGGGTTCAGTGGCTATACCTTCTGGGAAGGGGGGTGGGGGATGCTGTTTGTATTCATCTGTAATCCCATTATCTCACACCAAATTCATCATGATACCAATGTGGAGCTCTTGGAAATCCTGGTAGCATTTAAAAAACATCTACCTATCATATAATTTAAAATTATAGATCCAAATCAATTTCCTTTCATGACCACAATATTTACTTAAACTATCTGGAAAGTATACCTAATAAACGCAATAGAATAATCTTAGGCTACTTCAATTAGTCATCCATTAGCTGGCAAACATACACAAGCAACAAAACTATGCACAACAGTCCCTATATTTTGTTAATGCCAGTTTCCTGCATCATCATATTCTCCTCTCTAAGAGAAGTGCAAATATTGTTGACCTAGTCCTTAGGATATTAACCAGCCTATGCTCTGCCATGCCTTACCCCCATCTTGATTATATATGACATTCATATTACGTCTTCCTTTAAAACTAATTCTGCCAAACCTTTGAAACTGCTAAAGTCTGAGACTCCTCCAAAACTAACCTCTTATTATTTACTAAGTTCAAATTTGCTCCCCCATGCTTGATTACCAAGGCAGCCATATACACTTCATAATTATGCTCTCATTTAAACTGCTATATTGATGCATTTGCAAATATCAGCTACTGGTTTAATGGGAAATTCAAAAGTGACCCCCTGTAGAGGAATTCCCTTATAGACATGTTTTCTAGTAAGAGGAGAAATAGGTTACACACCATATTTAATAAATACCCTTTCCCAACATAGAAAAGGACTAAAAGTGGTCAGTAAAGATCTCAAGTGTAACATTAGAAAGCTTAAGTAAAGTTATGAACTGAAAAAGTACAGTTGTGTACACTTACCATAAATGTAGATGTTCGAGTATCTTCACTGTTGCAGTCATCACTGTTGGGTTCTTCCTGCCGGCAGGCAGCCCTCGGTCGGCCAGAATCCCAAAGTCTGGGTCCAGTGTCAGCTGTGTACTCACCCTCCCTGATGTCAGAGCGCCAGGGGTACAAAGCTTCCAGCCAACGCCATGTTCTCCAGTTTTTCTTGCCCCAGATGTCAGGTGCCCAAAAGTAAAGGCTAAAAGTAAAACAAAAATGTAACATACAACAAACCCCATACCCTGTAGCAAATGCACCTCAGAAGAAGGGTGAAGCAGGGAACCACACCAATAAAAGTATAAGATGGGACAGGAGTGTGGGTAACCCAGACTGCAACAGTGAAGACACTCGAACATCTACATTTATGGTAAGTGTACACAACTGTACTATGTTCATCGTGTTTTACTGTTGCAGTCAACACTGTAGGGTTGAATCCCAGAGCTGAGATAAAGGGTGGTGGTTATTGAGTAGAAGGGGCAGCTAGAAGGCCTTACAAGACTGCAGAAGCAAAGCCTGCCGTAGACTTAGAATAAAGAGGGTGATTATAGTGCTTAGAGAAAGTATGCACTGAACTCCAAGTTGCAGCTTCCAAAATATCTTTGGTAGGGACTCCCCCGAGAAAGGCAGCTGAAGTAGCAGCAGCTCTGGTAGAGTGTGTTCTAATTTTTCCTGGGATTTGCTTTCCATGATGAGAGTAACAAAATCTGATTCCATGAGCAATCCATTTAGAAATGGTCTGTTTTGAAATAGCTTTGCCTTGGGAATTTGCTGCATAAGAAACAAACAGTTGTTCTGTTTTCCTGATATCCTTGGTTCTGCCCAGGTAAAAGTGAAGCTGCCTGTGCACGTCCAAAGAATGCAAGATCCTCTCCCCCTTATTTTGTGGATTAGGGAAAAAAGTTGGCAGGTGAATAGTTTGGTTTAAAGCCACTTTAGAAACCACTTTAGGCATGAAAGTAGGGTTAGTCCTCAAAGAAACCCTGTCTTGATGAAAAATAATGTAAGGTTCCACAGCCGTGAGTGCTTGTAACTCAGAGACTCTCCTGGCTGAAGTTAAAGCCGGTAGGATAACAGTCTTCCATGATAAATACTTTATATCAGATGTGGCAGCAGGCTCAAAAGGAGGCAGAGTAAGTTTTTCCAGGACATAATTGAGGTCCCAGGCAGGAATGGGTGGAGTCCTAGGGGGCCTTAAATTCTTTGCTCCTCTGAGATATTGTTTCAGAAGTGGATGTGAAAAAATTGGAGGGTCTGTATTATAATGTGCAGAGATAGCTGAGGCATGTATTTTTATGGAGGGAAAAGATAAACCCTTATGCAACATATCTGTTAGGTAATGTAAAATCAATGGAATATTTGGAATGTGAGGATCTGATTCCTGAGCATGCATCCAAGTGCAAAATCTCTTCCATTTACCTTCATAAGATTTCCTAGTGCTAGGCCTTCTGGCTTCTAAGATAACATCCATGACCTGTTTGGAAAGGGTAGGATTAATTATAGACCCTGAATACACCAGGCTGCCAGGCTGAGAGTTTTGATATGAGAGTGCAGGACCTGGCCCTGATGTTGAGATAAAAGATCTGGAATCTGAGGTAGAATCCAAGGAGGTTCCTGGGATAGATTTATCAGTGCTGAGTACCAAAATTGTCGAGGCCAATTTGGGGCTAGTAAGATCAGCTTTGGTTTGTCCTGTTTTATTTTTAATAACACCCTTGGTAGAAGAGGTAGTGGTGGAAAGGCATACCCCGAGAGGTTCCTGTAACTGAATGAGAGAGCATCCACTTTCCATGCTAGCTTGTAATATGTTCTTGTGCAAAAAGTCTGTAACTGGTATTTGTGGGGAGGTGCAAATAGATCTATGTCCGGGCAGCCCCAGGCTTCTGTAATCATCTTGAATATTTGGGTGTCCAGCATCCACTCGTGTGGGTCTGACAGGTTCCTGCTCAGGCTGTCTACCAGAATGTTTTGTTTCCCTGGCAGAAATTGAGCTTGTGGGTCCACTTTGCAAGCTAGTGCTGTGTTCCATAGAGTCATGGCTAGTCTGCAAAGGGGGTAGGAGTGTGAACCCCCTTGCTTGTTTATGTACCACATAACTGTGGTGTTGTCTGTCTGTATCAGTAGCTGCCCTAGCTGTAAAAGATCCCTGAAAACCAAGAGGACATTCTGCACAGCTAACATCATTTTTAAATTGATATGTAGATGCTTCTGATCCTCTGTCCAAAAACCTTGTATGCGTTTCCCCTGCAAGTGGGCTCCCCATGCATAATCCGAGGCATCCATGGTTATCACTTGGTAGGCTGGAGGTAGACTGAAGGATTTCCCTTTGTTTTGAAGACATGCCGTGGCACACCAATGGAATTCCTTTTGCAGGCAAGGCAAGACAGCAATCTCTGTTTCCAGACTGTGACAATGCTGGGACCATATGCTTTTTAGGTACCATTGTATCTTCCTCATATGCAGTCTTGCATATGGTATGAGTAGGATGCAGGAAGCCATGTAACCCAAAGACTGCAGGAATTTCCTTGCAGTTGGCTGAGACATTAATGCCAGGCTTTTGAAAGTTGAAGCCAGCTGTGGTTGTTTTTCTGGTGTCAGGTATGCCATCTGGGTTGTTGTGTTTAAAAGAGCACCCATGAAAGTTATCTGTTGAGTGGGTGCCAAATTTGACTTTTTTACGTTCACAGTGAATCCCAGGTACTTGAGTAGATTCTGAATAAATTCCAGGTGCTGGAGTAAAATGTCCTTGCTGTCTGCTTGAATAAGGCAGTCGTCCAGATAAGGGTAAATTTGAATTCTCTTGAGTCTGCAGTAAGCTACTACTGGTGCCAGGCACTTGGTAAATACCCTGGGCGCAGTAGACAAGCCAAAGGGCAGTGGAGAGAATTGGTAATGTTTCGAGCCTGCCTTGAACCTGAGGTATCTTCTGCACTCCTGTCTGATAGGAATGTGTAGGTAAGCCTCCTTTAAGTCCAATGTCACCATCCATGTATTTTTGCTCAACATTGGCAGGAGCTGCTGCAGAGTAAGCATCTTGAACTTTGGTATCTCCAGGAAAGTATTTAAGACTGACAGATCCAGGATGGGTCTCCAATTATTTTGCTTTCTGGGGACTAGAAAGAGTCTTGAATAAAATCCTTGTCCCGTCTCTGAATTTGGAGCCAGTTCTATGGTCCTCATAGCCATGAGGGACCTCACCTGTTTTAATGCCTCTGCCCATTGAGTTTTTGGTAGGTCTGGCCATCCGTTTGGTTTTGGTAAGGTGTGAAAGTGGAATTTGTAACCTCTTAAAACTACATCCAGATCCCACTTGTCTTGGGTTATGTAAGCCCAATTTCAGTGAAAAAGGTTTTCCTCCCAGAGGAGCTTCCAGGAGAGAGGTTCCTGGAGCCATGCAGGGGGAGTCATTGAGCCTGTTTCCTATAAGGTTGAGACCTATCTTCTCCACCCCTGGGGGTAGAAGCACTCCACTGTCTAGGTCTATAAGAGGTCTGTGCTTGGGCCCTCCCTCTGGGGCACCTATATCTACCCCTCTGAGGCCTATCTGAGCTGGGAAAGGACCAATTTTTAGCTGGCCAATTTCTGCTAAATCTAGGAGGCTGAACTTGTAAGAAATCCTTAACCGTCTGCATGGATTTTGCCTTATCCTCCATTTTCTTTATAACCTCTTCAGCCTTAGACCCAAACAAAACATTATGTTGAACAGGAGCATCCAGTAATTTTGCTTTTACTTGATCAGGCAAATTTTGTTCCTTTAACCAAGCATGCCTTCTAATGACCATGCCAGTGGCAGCTGCCCTGCAAGAGGCCTCCAAAGCATCAAAACCACAGTGTAAGGTATGTTTCCCCACCTGCTTAGTAGCATGCATCAAATCTTGTAATTCTTTATTGTCTGCACATGTAGAAATGGTACACAGTTTTTGTTTCATAACAGACAAAAGGTATTGCTGATATTTCAACATATGAAACTGACAATTTAAAGCCCTAATAGATAAAGTAGCAGAAGTGTACACTTTTTTGCCCCATCTCTCCAAAGCTCTAGAATCCTTATCTGACGGAATAGGGTTCTTAGCAGTGGCGGCCTTAACACCCTTAGGACCCTGAGAAATGGTTTCTGGATCAGCAGTAGGATTTTTAAATAGAAACTGGTGGGAGTCAGGGACTCTGTAATATCTATCAGGCTTAGCAGGGGCCGGAGGAAAGGAGTCAGGAGTTAAATTAGACTCAGAAAAGACATCATCCACAATATCCAAAATAGGAGGAATAGCCAGGGGTCTGTGTTGGGGAAGAAGAAGGAAATCCCTAAGCCTTCTCTTAGATTCAGAGTACTAATGTCCTTCCCAGTGAAAATGTTCCCTCATGTCATGTAAAGTTTCCCCAAAAGAATAATCCTCAGGAGGAGAAGCTGAAGGAATGCATTCCTCAGCATCAGAATCCACATAAGGAGGGAAATTATAATCCTGTGCAGAGGAAGACACTGAAGAGATAGATACCTGATCAGAGGATTCATAATCCAATTCTTGTCTTGGCCTTTTGTCTGGAGGGGGATGGGAACCCCTAATCATAGTTAGCAAGTCCTCCACCATTTTAAGCATTTGTTTTTGAGATTTAGGTCCCGGATCAGAGGAGGCCTGGGCTTGAGTCTTTGTTTTAGAAGGAGTCTTTGTCTTTGTCTTTGTCTTTGTCTTTGCCTTTACCTAAAGCTGCGAAGGCCTGAAAACCCCCTCGGAAGCCGATACCTGCACAGCGGCTCCGGACCCATCTGAGGGAGCATTATCCGAAGGTCCTGCACCTGGAGTATCCGAAGGCCTAGTTGGCTCCTCGTGGGAGTCCATTTCGGCAAGCGGTTCTGTAATGGCCGATGACAGGGGCTGCAAAAGCACCTCACTGATGACGAACAAACCGGCAACTGGCTCTGATTATAAACTGTCGTCTGATTTGGACCTCAGAGGCCTATCCTTATCCTTGTGCCTTTTATGAACTCTGGTAATCGGAAGCGTGTCCGATGACATGTTATAATTAAATCGCCTCCCAAAGTAATGAAAGGCAAAATTGTATCTCCGTTTAATAGTACGTTGATTAAATCTTGCACAAAACTGACAACTAGCTACGTCGTGGTCAAGGTCTAGACAAGGAATACAGTAAGAGTGAAAATCCTTATGAGGTATTTGCTTCCCACATGAAATACAATTATTAACTTTTTCTGACATCGGTCTGGAGCAAGAAAAAGTTTCCTCCAAAAGAAGCTTTGAGAAGAATGTCTTCGGTATGAAGCACCAAAAATAACAGGAGTCAACCGACCGGCACTTGTAAACTGCTTCCACCGCACGGCAAGAAAGACTGGAGAACATGGCGTCGGCTGGAAGCTTTGTACCCCTGGCGCTCTGACATCAGGGAGGATGAGTACACAGACGATGCCAGACCCAGACTTTGGGATTCTGGCTAACCGAGGGCTGCCTGCCAGCAGGAAGAATCCTACAGTGATGACTGCCACAGTGAAACACGATGAATATCAGTCACTTCCTCCAAAGACATTTACAAGACTGCTTATTCATATTAGGAAACTCAGAAACAACACTCAGTACTATGCCAAACAGATGTCTGATTGTTCCACTTATTTTGATCCTCAAGATATTACTTGTATCCTAGCTGACAGTCAGCTCTAACTTCTTCCCATATTCCCCCTGCATTCTTGTTTGTCCCAAACTACCCCTAACCAAAATCAATCTAGATCAAATCTTGCCAGCTCTATCAAAAAAGAAAAACATCAGATCTTTGTACCCTGCCAAACACAGCTTTACCTAACCCCTTCTAGATCACTTCATCCTCAGGCTCTCCACTGATTATATACATGATGCCTTGTGAAAGGCCATAATAGTCTCACTACATAGCAGCATCTCTTACAGATGCTGGGACCTATAGATACATCATCTCACCAGTTTAATTTGTAAGGTCGTGGATGACACTATGGCAGAATAAATAATCTACTGTCCCTAAACTGTAATAATTGTGGTTTTGTAGAAGATAAATCCTATCTACTTAATTTAGTAAATTCTTTGAAAGAGTTACTGCAACCATGGACAAGAGTCAGTCTATTCAGACTTCCTAAATGTAACTGACCAAAGCTGTGGATACAGTTCCCCACTCTGATATTACTGAGATGTTTACCTGAATTAAGATTAACTCCCACATCACCTACTGGGTATGCAACTAGCTAATGATGGAAAACACTAGTAGCTCAGTCCCAGGCCCTTGGCATATACATTTCCGATTTGGACTTAGAAATGAAGGGAACTTCTTTCAACAAAAAAATTGCTGATGACTGTATACTAGATCCACCAGGCAAGGCTTGATCTTCCCAAAACATGGTGTAGTGAGCACAGTCTCAAGCTCAAAGTCAAAACATGCAGTATAGTTTAATTTGGAAAACACAACTATCCAAACACATGGAATCTAATTTGTACACCCTAAAATGACACAATCATTACAGACCTGGGTACATTCATTGACAGTGAACTATCCTTTGACCACAATGTTTCATAGGTTCATATTAACTACTACGAATCTGTGAACCTTTGACGACAATGTTTCATAGGTTCATAGTGACTAATAGGCATGCAGTCCAAGGGATCATTGAGGAGTCTAGACCAATTTTCCCAAAGCACTGTCTAGTTATGTGACTTGTCCAGACACACACAGTAGGCAGATGGAGGCTGGAAAATCAAATCCTGGCCTACAGGAAGCATCTCATAAACAGCTCATAGCTTTAATCGTCTGTGCTGTCAAACTGTATTATGATCACAGTTTAGAAAACCTTCTACCTTGCTCAACTAATCAGTCCAAATGAACATTCAACTAAGGTAGTCAAAATGTCTCTGTATTTAGGACTAAAGAAGTCATAATTCATCTCTATTCTTAATTCTCTAGACTCATCATTGAATAAAAAGCCTTGTTTGTGATTTAGCTCTACAAATATCTGGCAAAACCTGAAAGGCCATAATGATACTTTAATTAAAAAAAGAAATGAACTAAGTTCCTTAAGATACCCAAAGAAAATACAAGCCCTTCCACTTTGCTCTTCATTCTTTGCTGTGAAAGATCCTGTGCTTCTAGACCTCATTCACCTTCTTGAAACAGGTAATACTATAAATAACCACTACAAAGACCACACTTTCCATTGAAACATAAGGAGATCCTGCTGGCATGGAAAAAAAAACCTGAGCCACCATAGCACCCACCTATGAAACAGACTTCCTTTACATGTCAAGTAAAGCACTATACTATCCACCTTTAAAATCACTGTTGATGACTACATGGACATTCATAACTTCATAATAACAGTATGTAGCCTGGTTGCACTTGATCTGAGCTGCTAGTTTGTTGCCTGATTGCTGAGTTACATTTGATGGGGTTTTATATGGTCTTTAAACTACTTGATTAGTAAGAAGCCTGAACCCCAACTATCTGTACCACAGCTCATTGAAACAATAGATATCAAGCAGAGTAGCATCTTGGCTACCTTCAAGGTAAGCCTAGTTAATTTGATGGGCATCCTCAAATTCTCCACAGTCTATCTCATCTTGCTCTTTCTGAGACTGGAGGGTACTTTTGGAAAGGTTTTTTTTTTTTTGCTAGGCTTGTAATGGTCTACAGACTATTTCACTAGTACTTATCCATGAATTTATAATCAGGAAGTATACAAAAATATGAAAAAAAAAATGATTACTGAACAGTCACAGATCATCTGTGGCTCCCACAGTGTTCAATGATTCTGCAGTAGTGCAGATTAATATTTTCATCCAATTTTGTTTCTAAATATATATTTTGCTATAGAACTGTTAATGTTTAGACCTTACTTTCCATAAGTTCTATGATGGTGATGAAGTTAAGGATTCACTTGATACAGAAAACAGAGACATGCAGCTGTTATTGTACATGCACGGATCAATACTTAAAATGTCAATCTGTCAGGCTGGTAAGTGTGATGATGTAACGAACCACTAATTGGTTACTATTTGCTAATGAAGAATATGGAGTATTACTAACTGATCTTCTGTATTCATCATCCTTTTTACTCACCTGAGCGATTTTCAGGGGATGAGGCACTGTTGAGTTTTCAGTGACTGTTATTGGTTTAGGCGGTTTCCACAAATTCTCTTTTACTGCTATGATCACTTTTGCGTTTGCAGAAAAAGCTTTGTCAGAAATCCCTTTTAAATCTTTCACCTGAACCAAAAGATTATATTCCTTGACATTTGAAGGATTCAACAGGTTTCTTCCTGAAAAAGTAAATTAATTCACAATGAAACCTGAATATGTTGTTCATAAAACTATGACTAATATAATTCAGCCTTAATCAAAATGTAGATAGATAGTTTTGAAACATGCCTTTTCTGCTCTAAATTATGAACACTGCACAGGTTTTGCTGTGCTACAGTAGTAATGTCAAAATACTTACAGTGAAACAATGCATATGTTGATACTACAATAAAACTGCATAAAAAATAATTGACTTTCCCTGATATACAATACTGTCCAAGAAGTAAGTGATATTGAACTAAAGTACCTACAATAACATTTTTATAATATAATAAAGTATCACATGCTGTAAAAGAAGGGTCTTCTACAGGTACTCACATGTTAGCTCATGACACACCTGCTGTCTGCCATTTGCTTGAAAAAGCAAGACCTCAAATTCACATTAGCTTGATGTCCCATTTCTGCATAGCCCTACCAGTACCCAATCCTATGCACTATATAGCCCTGCCAGAGCCTAAACACTAAATCTAAAATGGCTGTCTATTTCCCAATCCAACTCCTCAGTCCCTAACCCTAAACTTCCACTTCCCTTCCCCTAATCCTAATTTCCTTGATCTCTCTCCCTAAACCTAAATCTCCAGCCCCCCTACAAAATTTCCCAATAACTCTAACCATAAAACTCCAACCCTCCTCCTAAAATCCAAATTCCATGGACACTCCCAAATCCTAAAGCTCCCTTCCAACTCCATAACCCTAAAATCATGTTCCAACTCCATAATACTAACCACCCCTTTTAATACATAATTCTGACCCTCTCCCACTCCCTCCCCACAACTGCTTGCCCAAACTCATATTTGAATTTAAGCACAAGCAGTGGTCCCACCCCATGGATGCTTATCCACACTCATATTCAGGTTGGGCACATGTAGTGCTCCCTCCCCATTGATGCTTATTTAAACTAATTTTCGGGTTGGGCACATGTAGTGTTCCCTCCCCATGGATGCTTATCCAAACTCATATTCGGCCTGGGCACATGTAGTGCTCCCTCCTCGTGGATGTTTATCCAAACTCTTATTCAGGCTGGGCACATGTAGTGCTCCCTCCTCATGGGTGTTTATCCAAACTCATATTCAGGTTGGGCACATGTAGTGCTCCCTCCTCATGGGTGTTTATCCAAACCCTTATTCAGGTTGGGCACATGTAGTGCTCCCTCCTCGTGGATGCTTATCCAAACTCATATTCTGCCTGGGCACATGTAGTACTCTCTCCTTGTGGATGTTTATCCAAACTCATATTCAGCCTGGGCATATGTAGTGCTCCCTCCCCATGGATGCTCATCCAAACCCTTATTCAGGTTGGGCACATGTAGTGCTCCCTCTTTGTGGATGTTTAACCAAACTCATATTTGGGTTGGGCAGAAGCAGCAACCTGAAAAAACTGCAAGTGCTTCAAGTCTTTGGTACTGAGACAGTGTTTTTTGAGTACTTGAGACTACCTAAACGTATATTACTTGTATGTAAACTGTATGTATGTAAACTAACTTTATGTAAACTACCTGTTGCTAGGCTACTTATACAAATTATCTCTGATTGTCTTTGTTTGTTTCATGTGGAGCTTTTCTCCCCAGGCCTCTGTTGAAAATGGACATGTGTCAACTTGGACTTTCCCGGTAAACAAATATAAAATAAAAATAAATAAAATACTTGGAACCCTAGTGCCTGTAGTCAACTTGTAAAACAATGCAGATGCATATACACTTTGAAAAACATTGCTGGCTGAGTTATACAAATCAAAGGATTCTTTTGAATTATGTACTTATTTTAATTAGATTTTTGAAGTTATGTGCTGTATATTGGAGGTTACCAAACTTTTCAGTACAGACATTTAATTATGACATGACATAGCTTGTACTAATAAAAATAGCATTAATGCGAGATTTATTTATAGATCTGAAGAGTTCACAATATTCACTGAATTGCGATTTAATTGGCTAACATTACTGTTTGAGATTGTTATATTTCAGAGCTTTTACACTATACAAGTTGAATATTTTTTTGCGATCAACTATCAGTTCTTGTTGTATATAGATTAAATAAAAAAAATTCTGGTTGTATGAGATGGAAGGGCAGCTGTTTAAGTTTTATGCTTGGTTCAGGATAACCATGTGAAGCAGTAATTGCCATTCTTTTATATGGTTCATTTGGCCAACAAAACTAATATCTGAAACATAACAGTATTCAAGAAACATGGTCCCATATCACTTACTTCTCGGACACTACCTAATTCACAAGAACCCATGTGAAGCAGAGTTCCTCCCTAATCCAATTCAAGTGCAGCTTAGACAACTGGATAGGAAACCGGAAATTCATCCTTGGTTTGGTACTTATGTCTCTAGTGCAAAGATGTAACCTGTAAATGGTTCCTCTCCCAGGCCCATGCTTACACTTATCAAGGGTATCAGAACTCGTCAGAGATTTGGGATGCATGGCCAGGCTTAAAAAGGCCCTTGTGGTCGTTAGCCTAGTAAACACCTATGAACATATTTAATTTATATTTTATTAAAAGTAGTTCACTTCCTGACTGATGTGGTACATCTATACACTAACACAATACATATTCAATCATAATTGTAGCTCAAAGGATGAAAATATTGTTGTCACTAAATAAACAGACATCCTACGAGTAAATTGAATATGCTATAGCATTTTAGTTTTATATGGAATTCATTTTATAATAAAATTATGTTCACAAACTTCAGAACAAAAAGGGATAGTCTTCACACTAAGTAAAGGGGAAAAAATCATCTAATGATATGTTACCCCCCCCCAAAAAAAATAAATAAATAACAGTGAATTTCTAGATAGTAGAGTCTACTGACTTGCCTGCAGTGGGAAACCTCTGTACAGAGACAATTAAAAGGTTGTCATACTTCAGATAAAGGAAAACATTTGGGGTTCTATAAACTCTACTATTCTTTCTTTAGCTTCTTCAAATCTCTTATTGTGGACTGTGACATTACTGCTCTGTTTTATCAAAACAAAACTTGATGAATTATGTTTTCTTGACTTCCTTAACTTCTTATTTGTATTACTAATATACTCATTTTATCCCATTCCACAGAGATATAAAGCCACCACAGTATGTACGGGTAAATCACTTTAATTGCTTTCCTTCTATGGAAAGAATGCAATCAGAAGATTTGCAGACTAGAGCAAACACATCTCTAAATATAATATTTCAAAATTTAATCAAGTTCCATAGTAAGAAATCTAAGTCATTCGGTAGTACACAAACATCATAATTAAATATTTAACACATTTTGTGCTATCATATAACAAATAACAGAGTTTTCAGTTGTCACAAAATAATAAGGACCCAGAGATATGATGCCAGCAGCCCAAGCTTCTTGATATGTCCTGGAATGTCCCCACGCATCTCAGCATCTAAACTCTCCACTCATCAGGATGCAAGCGTCACTTTTAAAACCCCTCCTCTCTTCTCTCTTATGTTTTCCCCAGCACCAGTTCCATGCTGCCCTCACCAGATCCCACCCATAACATGTTACAACTTTCCACCTACCTCACCCACCCTTAACCAAGTGCAGAGCCCACCTTTTAGCACTGTCTGCCCCAACTCCTCAAGCTGTAGCCCCTTCCATGATTTCACTGTAACACTCTAAACCTGTCTTTCAGACAGTAATACCTTCAAATGTTCTCTCTGTTCCATTTGTTCCCCTGTACTTCTATTCTAAGCAGACAAACTAAGTATTCTTCCTTTGGGTCAAAGGCATAATATACTCATGCTCACATCTTCGGCATCATTCTCAAGTATATCATCACTTCTGAGCAGTCCCACCACATATGCAGATTGTCTGTTCCATCCTGTTCTCACCTTTGAGAGCTTTCCACCTCCCACCTACTTTGATCCTTTGTCTACTGTAGCATTCTGCATGACCTATGTAGTAAATACAGTATGTACTGTATACTATCCCCACTTTCCATAACGATTAGTCACCATCTATAGCGCCACCCCTATCTTATTCTTGGTTCACAATACACTTTCATGAGCCCAACCCTCCCTTATTCTACTCATCACTCCATCAACATAATTTTCCGCCAAGTTCTTGTAAATTAACCTTATCTGCCCTTCCTGCCTTTCCAGCTACTCTGGCTTAATGTCTTCACTTTTGGTATCCTTACCACCTTTAAAACCCTTTGCCCTGTCTTCTTCATATGACTCACTGTGGCCCACTACGGCCTGATAAATTAAACAATCCACTACTCTTTCTTATGGAATTCTATTTCTTTAACAGATACTTAGTAGTATTTAAAAACCTTTCATCACATTCAATCACTCACCAAAAGCCTGCCATAGTCCACCAGCTGCTGTCATAGTAAGACATCACTAAGCTGAAATGAATTAAACAGTTCTACTAAATAAAACTCTAGAACCAAATTAATTACCATGCAAAAGTCAGCTGGATACCCATCTCGCATCCCCTCCTTCCATACTTCATACACCTATTTCCAGCCACCACCTCTCTTAAATTCATGTAACTGCATCCTTCCCTTAGCAAGACTCTACCCATTAGGCAAAGATGTTTCATTTGTTCTTAAATACTTAGACAGTTCTGCATAAAAGACCTCTTTAATTTCTCCTTGCATTGTAACTCCACTTCCTTCCCTAACCTTAACCCAAATATCCAATCCTGTTTCTTCTCATCCTTTAATTTCCATGCCAACAATTTACCCTCCACTTCACCCTACCCTACAATACCGCCCCTCCCTGACTCAGCTCTACTTCCAGCATTGCTCTTTATCTCCTCTTTTCTCCAACACTATGCCAATCTCCTGCAATGTTTTGTCACAGCTACATGTTTCCTCCTTCTAGTTCCTATTCACTCTCCGTCTATACCCCATATCTGCCCAAATGTTGCCTTAAGGTAATCCCATTCTTCTGCTTAACCTGCCATTCTCATCTTAGTTTTCCTCCACTAACACCTAACCATATCTTTTAACTGCTTCACCTGCTACATAGCCTTACACTTACTAAGATTCTGCCTCTAGACATTGCTACTCTGCCCCTAACCTTGCCATTATATCACTATAACTTCATGGTCTGACAATGGTCTGACAATGCTTGGTCCCAAATGCTTACCTTCCTAACCTCTGTGCCGTAACCTCATCCACCATAAACCACTCCAAGCTACTTGCCTTAAGATACTCTTCACTATTAAATGTGAACTGCTGCTTTTCACTCCATTTTAGCCAACAAATATCTACCAACCCCAACTAATTCATTCACACCTCAGCTACTTTTGACTGTTATGATATATTCTATGTAAACATGAGTTCAACAATAAATTCAAATTCCTCCCATCAACCTTATCTCCCTCAGACATGCATGTCTTGATTTCTACAATACGCTCATCCAAAATGTCTTCCTTATCCTCATTCAGCCAATAGTAATACACCACTATCCATGCGCCTCTTCATTCTTTTCCCTCTTCACCACCCACCTCCCATCCACCCTTCCACTGCATCCTGTCATCTTCATCTTAACATCTCCCACACCAAAATCCCTGCAACCCTTTGCTTCCACCCCAACCTAAGTGAATACTGTCTTTTGCAAGTTTCCAACCACCTTTTTCCTCAGTTTAAGTTCCTGAATAAGTGCAATATGTATGTCCAGTTTGATTCTCAGCTGGGGTGCCTTCTGTGTGGAGTCTGCATGTCTTTCCTGTGTTCATGTGGGTATTCTCTGGATGCTCCAGTTTTCTCCCACATTCTGAAAACATGCGGTAGGTGGATTGAATATTCTAAACTGGCTATAGGTGTGATTGTGTATGTGCATATGTGTGTGTGTGTGCGTGTGTGTGTGTGTGTGTGTGTGTGTGTGTGTGTGTGTGTGTGTGTGTGTGTGTGTGTGTGTGTGTGTGTGTGTGTGTGTGTGTGTGTGTGTGTGTGTGTGTGTGTGTGGTATGGAACAACCATGGCAGAGATAGCTGCCCTACAGTATGAACACTGGCCCTAGGTGATTGTCACTGTTGAAGTACACACTGGCCCCATGTGCAAAAATAAGAAAGCATGCTGTGGATGGATATGATAAGTCTCCAGTCTATTACTGCTTTAGGGCTACAGACATAATTCATAACCTTAGGAAGCCCCCCCCTATTCAAAAATGAAATCCCCAACTAACAACTGACATACAGCTATAAACAACAAATATCATAGCAGTGGCAGTGGCATAACAGGTACCACACTCACCTTTGGTGCAGAAGGCTGTGTGTTCAAGTAGATGGATTGCTGATACTGAGTGCAACATAAGTGAGATGCTGCCCTCCTGAATATGTTAGCCTTCAGCTGAGATGTTAAACCAAAACCCCATCTGCCTGAGTTAGTTGTAGCTCAGATGGATGTAAAAGATCCCATGCGCCTGTCAAAAAGAGTAGGGGTCCTTTATTTGTATACAAAAGTAACACTTATTTAGAAAATATTCACTTATTTACAAATATTTACATATGTACAAATACATAAATATACAAATTAGTTTGCACATGTATTATTTCCTTTACAGTCATGTTAAATTTTCATCCCTATTAGACCTTCACTCCTTTTTCCATAACCACCATCTTCTTAATATTGTTACTAAAATCCATTTACCATTAAATATAATTTAATTTATTCTTTCATTCCATATAACCATATAACTCATATAGCATAAAATAACCTTTTATCTACTCTGTTAACATATTCTTTACTTTTATTCTTATAATAGCCATATTTAATTATATCCGTGTTTATTTTATCCACTTCTTTTATATCTTCAAAACATCTCTTTTACATAGTTTACCCAATAGCTTTTTTACTCTTACATTTTAAAACACATGTTCCATAGTTTCTTCTTCTTGACAATGTAAAGATATTCTATCACTTTTCTTTTTATATGGCATATTTCCTTTTACTGGCAATTTATCTATTACCAGTCTCCACAAAAAATCTTGACATTCCACTTTCTGATTACACAATTTGCTTCTTTTTATAGCTTTAATTTTTCATCTGTGAAATTTTCCCATCGTTTTACATCATTATGTTTTATCATTACATTCTTATAACATACATTTCTATCTTTTTCTATATCAATTTCTATTTTCCACAAAGACTATTTTTTGGTAACATTTAATTTCTTCATTTATATACTCTTTTCTCTCTTACTCTTTTATACCATACCCCAAAATTTATCATACTTATATTTATATAGTTTTACTATTAATCTCTCACCTTTTTCATTTATCCACTTTAATACTTTGTACAAATTTAATGCAGCAGCATATACCATTTCTTTATTTACATACAAAACTCTTTTTACTGGGTTCTTTTTCTAATGCTGTTGGCAACAGAAATACACTTGCTAAGTATGCTATTTTCCCCATCAGTACGGAATTTATCAAATAAGCCTTTTTTCTGAATGATGATTTATGTTTTTCAGAAAAGATGATTGCTTTATTTATTCTATTGTTTTTCCCACTGAATTCTATTTACATATTCTACTGTTTTTTCCTGTTGAATTCTGTTTATATCTTTATCTTGAAATTGTATACCTAACACAGAGATTTAATTCATTTTTAAACAGATATCCATGGATCTTTACTACATCACTTAAACCTTTCCTTTTCTCTTTATTTAAAGCCATCCATATAATCTCTAGACACTCATTTATGCAAATTATTACTTATTTTATCCAAACTTATTTTTTGCATTTATTATAATGTCAACTGAGATGGAATTCTTAACCCTTCAGATGTCATATAATCCATCTCCTTCATTTTGTAATTTATTTCACATACTATCATATTCATAACTAATGCAAAGAGTACACAACTTACTTGACATCCCTGTCTTATACCACTCTTCATATCTACTCTTGGCTTAACCAGCCATTTACAAGTATGTTTACTTTATTATTAATGTACACTAGCATACATAATTTCCTAACTTTCCTAACTTATATTATATTCTTTCATTAATAACCATAAGATGTCATGTCCAATTGTGTCAAATGCTTTATTAAGATCTCCTGTCATGATTTTTGCTTCCTCTTTTCTGTTAATGTCATCCACAATTCCTCTAATTATCATTAATAATTCTTGACAATCCTTCCTTTCTTTTTGTACTTATCCCTTTAAATTTTCTTTTTCTGTCTTTTACCCCTTTACCAACATAATTTCTTTTTATCCTTTTAGTACCTTCCAGTTTATGACTTCTTTGTCACTTATTTCAGAACCTTCTTCTATATCCTCTTTATTATTTTTTAATAAATTTTTCTTCTGTTTCTACTACTTCTAAAATGTCTTCTCGTTGTTCATTTTCTTCCCTTTGTTTTTCCTTTTCCTTACTGTTATTTTCATTTTTGCATTCCATCCATAAATGTCCAATTGTGTTACATTTATAACATTTCAATTCACATTTTTTGCACCATGTCCCAATATAACATTTTCTTTTGACACAGTTACTTATCAAATGTCCTTCTGTTCCACAAAAAAAAATGTTTGGGGTTGTCCCCAGTATTTTGAAACACCCCAGTTTCCCTCCATATTTATCATGCTTGGTATATGTATAATTTTGTCTCTTTCTATTTTTAACATAATATTAATATCCCCAGCATCAGTCCATAAACCCCTTTTGTCATCAACTTTTGCAATGTCCAGTACTTCTTTATATAAAGCTTTCAAATGTTTTTTTCAAAGTCTATTTTTCTACAGCTATTTCAAATTGTACATGAATCTTCTTTTTTAAGTCTCTGTTAAATGCTTTTATCACATAGAGATTCCCTGGGTTACAGTCTTTCCTTTTTTTCATATTCTGCAAGAAAAATTTTCATTGAAAAAACAGTCTCAGCTATAATGTCACAAAAGATCTCTTTGTTAACAAGAATAAATGCTCTTACCGCATGTACTTTTATGTCCAAACAAGTTACTAAAATGTCTTGCACTTCATACTTGTCCATTTTTGTCTTCTTTACTTTGATCCTTACAGCATACATCCATTTTTTGTTTTCTTCTGCCTTCTTTCCTGCCTCTCTTCTTTTGCCATTTTTTTACTTTGCATATATTTTATTTTCCATCTCACCACTATTCTTCGGGATTGTCTCTGCATCTTCCTTTTGTATTTTTTCCATAACGTCCCTCAAGGAAACATCTTCTTCCTTTTCTGGCTCACTCTGCACCACTATTTCTTAAGTAAATCATCCCGCAACCCTTCCAATTGGAGGATTGCCTTTATACATCCTTCATTTGCTAATCTTTGCAAAGGTTGCCACCTTTTTTTTTGCCAACACATCAGATTACAACATCAGACATTACAGGCCACACACACAGGTACAATCACAAAACTTAACTTTTTTGCCTAAATAATAGCTTATTAGCTTTGTAGCATTAGGTTTTATTCTGTTTCTTATAACATTTAGGTATTTTAGATACAGAATAACTGTTTTATGCAACTATTACATAAAATATAGGACATAATTATGTCCTAAAATCTCAGGACATTTGCCATTTTTTTTTTTTTTTTGCAGGAGAAAACTGCCCAAAGAGGGACTGTTCCTGTCAAAGTGGGACAGGTGGTAACCCTATTTGCTAACTCATCTCCATCAGACAAGTTTCTTTGAAACATTTCCTCAGAATCCTGCACACATTCTACAGTCTCAGTATTTCCGTTCTCTTTCATTTCTTTCACGACTCCATCATCTCCTTTTCTCTCCATTTGCCTCCATGTTTCTCCAGGCCACCTCTGCACTTAGAATGGAAACAGGAAGTGCTCCTCCAAAGTGGTTCCCACTCACAACAATGATGAGTAGAGGGAGCTTCCCAATGTCTTTGCCAGATTTCCTTTAGCAGTATAAATACCACCTTGAGTCTTCCCTGAAAAGAAGCAACTGACCTGGTCAACAAAGGATTAAAAAATATTGTGAAGGAAGGTATGTAAGAAAAGGAAAAGTATTCTGTTTGAAGTATGTTTCATTTCAAAATGGATCCTTGGCAGTTTTAGTCTATTTCTGATGATTTATTTCCTACCGATGTGAAAGTGTCAGCATGGCCAGTGTAGAAAGTTCTAGTATGGAATTCTGAACTTGTCTCTAATATGGAAAGGTAAAGACAGGGAGTCAGGAGATCATAGCTAGCAAAAATAGAGCAAAGGTACTTATTTCTAATTGGTCAGTGACTACATCATAATGGTTACTATAATGATGCATTTAATCAAAAATAATATAAAAGAATCAAGCTTTTTGTGCTTTGGTGAGACAGGACCTTGATTGCCTAGTATCCCATATACATGTGTTTTCGACAATAAATGAGATTATTATTCTGTTTGTTGTCTTAACACTATAAATATGGCAGAATAAGCCCCAGATGTCACTGATTTGAAAGGAATGGAAATAGTCCCTCAACTGCTTTGGACTATCTCATGAAAATTAAATATGGCTTATAAGAGACATAGAACCTGTAAAAGTAGTTTTAAAACTTTCTCAGAACCTACCTTTGTCAACCGAGGCAGAGAAAGAAATCAAATCTGTCATTTATGCACTACTCCAACAATGACTAATTGTCCTGACTCAAAGCCTGTGTAGCACACCCATTTTACCTATTAAGAAACAGGGCAAAAATACTTTTAGATGTATACAAGACTTACCAGCAGTTAATGCAATAAGTAGTAGTGCCAACTTTTCCTGTAGTTCCTAAGTTCTATCCTTCCAACCACTGCCACCATTTCAGTGATAGATATTCCTCAGTTTTTTATCTATTCCAGTATACCTAGATAACCTGTGTCTGTTTGCATTTATTTACAAAGGACAACAGTGTACATGGACAAGGTTACCACAAGGATAATTAAAATCAGATACTATTTTCTCTAGGAAAATGTAAAAAAAATAAATAAATGAATAAAAACAGTCAGATAAAATCAAATTTTCATGTGGAGCTACCCCGATACAGTTGTAGACAATTTACGTTTAGCTTCCAATTGCCCTCAAGAAAATCACAGGTTCAATACTTACGTCACCTTATATCAAAAGGTTGTAGGCAAATTCTGCTGACATTCACTACTGCAATACAAACTGCAGCACACCATACAACATTAAAACAACTGCATGCTTTTCAGGGGCTAACCATTTATTATCAACAATAGATCTCAAACTATGCAGAAATAGTGAAGCCATTACCAGAATTGTTAAACAAAGACACTCCTGAGCACCTGCTCTGGAAAGATCACCATGAGCAAGTTTTGTTCAATTAAAAACTTTACTTTCAAACCCTTCTGCTCTTGGATTACCAGAGTACTCAAAATATTTTCTTATTCTGTTGTGAAAGAAATACAATAGCATTAGGATTATTAGCAGATCAGAAATGATGGCTTTAGACCTGTTGCTTCTTTTAGTACAAATATTGATCCTGTAGCAGCAGCCTTCTCACAATGCCTTAGGGCAGTGGCCACAATGGATCCCTTGGTACACATGGTGTCTGCCCTAACTCTCAGTCATGAGACTTACGTGACAGTTCCACATACTGTAGAAGCTTTGCTTCTAAAAATTAAGACACAGTATTTATCAGCTGCACATTTATCTAAATATGAACTGTCTTTACTTAACTCATTCCTTCAAGTAGAGCTCTTGAAGTTTGCACTGCACCTGCCAATGGGTGGAGCCTAACTTTTTTGATAGAATATATTTATGTCCTTACATTTCACACAAATGTTCATATATCTGGCACCACAGATGTTATTAAAAAGATCCAATTTCAAATTCTTCAGCACAAACTATGTTTATAGTGGTAGTATTCTTTAGGTTCTAGGCCTTAAGCACTATTTTATAAGTCGCAGTAAATGCAGTAACTCTTAAGTTAGTAATATTTTGTAAACAGCTTATGATATCTCAGCAACCACTCCAGTTACACACATACTGTCATCAGCATTTTGTTCATCCAGCTGAGAAATGTCATATGAGGATAAGCAGTTCTCTCTGTTCTACTTTGTTGTTGAGATATTTAGAAAAACATTAAATTTATGACAATATAAGTAAATATTATTTGAACAACAATTAATATGTATTTACCTGCCCTAGACAAAGGTCAGATATCAATACCATTGTGTTTGCCATTGTGTAAGCTCTAAGATGATATGTTTTAATACTTTTGTATGTAGCATGGTTTTAGAATTATTCATTCAAATATGAACAAGCAATATTTGACACCTAGAGGAGTCACTTGGACGTAACTGCACAAGCACCTGGAGGCATCACTCAGTTCTAATGAGTTAGCAATCCTTCTTTACAGACTGTCAGATGACTACCTCTTAACCCTGCTTATTTAATTACTACAGCACAAGAAGTAGAACCTCATGACTGTGTCTTTGTAGTTAACTATGTGCTTCCTCTTACCTGATCTAAAATATGTTCCTTTACCAAGTCCCCATTTACTTATTTTTGGTGATGGACTCTGTGTTTGAAGAGAAAAGGGAACTTTAGTAGCAGTTTTTTTCTGTGTGCACCCAGGCAATGTGTTTTCCTATTGGGACAATTGAATGTAAATGTGTAATCTCAAATAGCTGAACTTGCAGCTATTACTGAAGCTTGCAAATTAACAAAGGACAAAACAATGATGATTTTTACAGATTCACATTATACATATGGGGTAGTTTATGATTTTAGACACCTAGGAGAAAATGGGGGTATTTAACCACAGCAGGGACAATCATTTAAAATACTGTTTTTGTTCATGAATTATTAAATGCATTACTGTAACCAAGGAAGGTTGAGGTGGTGTAAAGTGCCTCACAAAAAATGATGACTCTTATACTTTAAGGGGTAACTATTTTGCAGACATTTGTGCAGAATGCATTGCCTTATCCTGTTCAGGCTTCATTTTCACAACAGCTTCATAAAACTAACAGACCTGTTTCTTTACAGGAATTGTTATCCTTCCAAGAGCAAGCTGATGACTCTGAAAGTGTGAGGTGGATCTATGATGGCAGCTGCCATTCTCCAGATTTACTGTGTGCCACCTGGATGATCGGCTGGTAGCCGCACAAAGTTTTCTAACTCATTTGTTAAACATTACCATATGATTTTTCATTTGTGGAAAAATACATTAATAAAACAAATTTTAAATGATTGGTATACCCCTCTCGGGTCTATATGACAGTATCAAATGGACTAAATAGCGAATGCTATTTAGTCGATCCGATACTGTCGAAATGGCAAAATAGCGAAGTCACGGAACATCTAATTTTTTCCTAGGGAAAAAATTTGGTGGGCCGTCTTTGGGTCTTTGCCATTTCCTCCACTATGGTGCGATCTCGGAGTTGGTATATTTAAGTAGGGGGGCTGTGGGGAGCACATTTGTGTTTAAGTTTTTTTTTTTTTTTTTTTTTACTGAGCAGAGAATGTTTTCCCTCAGAAAAAAATTGCTGTTCTGTTTGTTTGATATTTCGTTGTTTAGATATTATCGGTACGATGAAATAGTGTTCGCTATTTTCATCATACGATAATATAATATAGATGCCCCCTCTCACTTCAGAAATCATCCAGCATTTTGTAAGTAACTGCAGAATTTCTTTAAGGGATAATATATCAAAAAGTGTACTGGTGCCCACTAGTGCCCACATAGTCTTTAAGAAAGCTATGGGGACCATTCTCTTGTTTCAGCAGGACTTCACTGAGCTTCCACAGCCACAAAAATTTAAATAGAAACTTGTAATTGTTTTTTTTTTTTTCTGGATGGAGAGAACAAAACCTTTGTACCAAGAATAATGCCATAACAGCAGAAACCGTTTTTGAGCTGACACATAGATTTGGTGTATCTTGCTGTTGCAGTCTGATCAGAGGACACATTTTACAAGCCAGTAAGTCATTAATCATAAAAATGCTGTGCCATTCTGCACACAGATCACAAGCGTTATGGATTGCAGAATGAGCAAATCAATCAAAGTGAGGTTAGCAAAACTGTGTGAGGAAACTTGCCTTAAGTGGCCAGAGACTTTGCCCTTAGTCCTACTTAGTGTACAGAGTGCAGTGAGTACTACTAGAAAGTCATCCCCATGACATTGTTATGGGAAGACTCATGAGAATGCCTGCCACACCCTTACCTAGGAATATGGAGTTATAAAATGTAGATTAATCTGTTTTTTCGGTATTGCAAGTCTCTCCATTCTGTTACACAGCACTACTATACCGTTGTCTTGCAAGCCCAGCAGCAGCCACTGGTGTCTCACCACCATGACTTGCAACCAGGTGATACTGTATTTATCCAATCTTTCTCGAGATGAAATGCTTTGTATCCATGTTAGAAAGGACCCTACTTCTGCCACTACCATCAGAGGCGAAGGACTTCCCACTTTGATCCATGTGTCACACATCAAGAAGGCCCTCTCTTGTGACAAGTGTAGATAAGATGTCATCAATGTCATCTCTTTTAATACCATTGATGCAACCACAAATCATACCAGTCAATAACAGGGAAATCACTAAATCTGGAAATGAAGTTTAAAGACTTCAACAACTCTATTATGGTCAGGCTTGGAAGTTCAATCCATTGATTCAGTAATGTCATCTTCGTTGGAGATAAAACATAGTGGTTCCTGTTCTTTTTCCTCAACATCAAGATTTTCACAATTGGAATCAAGAATAAATGATTCCGGTACATTGTATTTTATGAACAATGATTTGGACATTGTATCACGTGATTGAGTATCGCTTATAGAATCACAAACAACAGCAACTTCAAAATGGAGCATGTTTGGAAATCTATTTTATATGGACTAAAAAAAGAACACTTTACCATCTGTGTCTGCAGTTTCTTCAGCACCCCTTCAGCTCCAGCCTGCTCGATTTGGACATATTGTTGGAACAGTGATTTGTTGTTCTTCACATCATTCTACTGCATTTTATCCCTCTCATCTACAGCTGAAAATACATCATCTGGAGCCATTGGAACTATAAGTACTGAATATTTTTCTGAACATTTTGATAACAGACTAAAATTTGCCATACACATTTCTAACACAATCAAAAAGGTTCACAAGAAAATGGGAACAATGTATAGAAACAAAAATTCTTAACAGACACTGCAGGAATAGCCATAGCTAGACCCCACCTTCTCTCCTCACTCTTATATGCATTCTCCATACTTACCAACCTCAAAAAGTCAGAACTAAGTAAATTAGAATCATGTTACAATAAGACTGCTAAATTTGCAACATATTCCAAACATTCCACCCATCACTGTCAATGCCTAAAAAATCTTTCTTGGTTGGAACTAACTCATGTTATGTTCTATAACCAATTAATAATGGCTCACAAAATAATGCACAATCCTGACAATGTTCCTTCCCTAAAAAATCTTCTACAATCCTACTCTACCATTCGTACTCTTCGATCATCTAACAAAGACTTACTCCAAGTAATCAAAGTATCCAATACAGCAGGTAACTCTCTTTACTTTAACTTTGTTGCTAAAAATTGGAATACCCTTCCACACTGTATTAGATCCATAAGCAATCTTAATCATTTCAAAATATCTCTCAAAAGACACTTATTTGATTCCTGACTTTGCACATGTAACACTCCAGGTTAAGTATTAACTTACTTATACAATTTGGCTGTACGTACTAACTCTGTTAACATTTCACTTCTAACAACACTACTTCTCTATAAGTAGTTACATTCCTAGCTGCAACCCTCACCACGGAAGTATTACTAACTATGGACTGCTTTGACCAAGTGATTCTCCCTGCTTAATTTCCTAACTAATGTTATGTTAATCCACATATATAAATTCAACCATATATTTGTCTACATTCAAGTGTTTAAAGTCTTGTTTTATTTGATACAATGTATACATTTTTGTTTTTACATTTTTATCCCGTAAATGTGTTAACACTCTTTTTTTTTGTCAATTTTGTCTATAATTTTTATTACTTGATGTGATAATTTTGTATGTAAGCTTAGGCTGGAGCTTTTCTCCCAGCACCTCCGCTGAAAATGGGCACTGTCCTAGTCAGACCATCTCGGTAAACAAATGTAAAATAAATAAATCCAATATTTTTTAATCAGTGATAAGTGTAAGGTTTTGTTTACAAATGAGTCAAGAACTTCAGACTGACATCCTAAATTCAACATTTTTACTTTTCCCCTATATACCAATGTACAGACCCTAAATATTAGTCACTGTTTGGCATGTGCAAATATTCCTACTGCACATGATGGGAGTGCGCCATTAATTCCAATACTGTTGACTGATGCAGAATTTTGTATTGTGTTTTTGACTAATAATCATAGAGCTTGTTGTGTCTTTCAGCTTTTCCCGGTTAGGGGTCGCCACAGTGGAACTCCGGTCCGCTGATGATTGGCAGTTGACTTTTACATGCTGAGTTGCCGGCCCTAATGCACAACCTTCAACGAAGGTACGCCCATTCACGCATGTCTCCACAGAAGACACTCTAGCTGAAAATCGAACGGGACAACGTCTTGCTGTGAGGCGACAATGCTACCGCAGCACCACCACCACAGATAGACTACTAATAATCATAGAGCTAAACATAATTAATCTTGCTTTTCAGTAATTCTTCTGCAGTTATCTATGTCTATTAGATGACATACTTGTCATGTTAAAAATGGAAGATGTTTTGTTGAAGAGTACTTGTAATTTCACTCAAAAAATATATGATGGGGGCTGGAGGCTTGGGGATGGCATCAGTGCATGAATTGTATTACTTTTTACAGAGATCAAGCTTATCCCTCTTTATGAGTAGAGTTGGGTTATTGTTATATAGACTATATTATTACAGCTATCTGACATAGTGAGACTTTGCCTAGTGAAATATTTGCAATGCTCATTGTAAGAGAGAAACAAAAGACATTCGTAACTAAGTTAGTAAAATAGATGCTTCTTAGGTTAATCATTACGGGCTATACAAAAGACTAGCACACATGGATCTTGCAGATGGAGTTATTTCTGAATCAGGAATTACATCTGCTTAAGGACAGTCAATTCAATTTGGGAGCTAAGAAATGTGTCTAATTTGCTGGAAATCTTAAGGAATGACAGTTTCGAATGATAAATCAAATTGCAACCGAAATGACTGCAATGTGCAGTGTGGTGCTGCAATGCATCATTGCACTTGACTCCAGATAATGCAGATGCTATTCACATTCACTAGGAATCATGTAGAAAGCTGCTGAATTATCACATACTAAGGAGGCAAATAGTTCTCAGTTGGCATGGTTAACTTACTTGTTTTCTGGTTGTGAAGGAGGTATTTTTAAATTTTTTATGTTATTGCCATTATTATAATACTTTTAGGAATCATTTTATTCATGTGTAAAATGTTGATTGTGAAGCTTCCATAATACAGAAAAAGAATCAAATTGCAAACTGTCCAAGTTAAAAATAGAGTAGAAACATTGCCACTGACCACGTTCCTTAGGAGTTACAGTGAAGAGAATAATGCGGATAAGGTATTGCAAGATTTTAACCAATTTATGACAACCTCTGTGACAGAGAAAATGTACCTACTCAAAGTTATTCAAAATGTCTTTTATTCTGATGAGGCAGACATATTCTCATATTCAATAAAACCACTTTTGCAAAATGATTGCATAATTATTGTGCATGCCAAGTACAGAAAGAAACCACGTGTGAAGAATGCCTGATAACAAGATAGAAAGTGTCTCCCTATCAGAAATTGCCATTGTCCAGTCATAAAAAATATATGACTTAAGTGATACTTCATAGCATCAGATGGGGGAATGTGAAGAGAGATATGTAAGAAAGGGGAAAATGTTTACTGAATATTCTATTTTGAAGTAGATTTCATTTCAGAATGGATTCCTGACAATTTTAGTCTACTTCTGATGATTTATTTCTTGCCAACATGAAAGTCACAGCATGGCCAGTGTATAAAGTTTGTTATGGAATTTGGAACTTGTGCCTAATAAGGAAAGGTACAGGAGATTTTAGCAAAAATAATGCAAATATGTTTATTTCTAATTGGTCAGTGGCTGTATCATAAAAGTTATCATACTGTGGCATTTAATCAAAAATAATATAAAATAATCAAGCTTTTCATGGTTTGGGGAGACAGGACCTTGCTTGCCTAGTCTCCAACATATATGTGTTCTCTGCAATAAACAAGACTGTTCTCTACTGAACTGTGCTGTGTAAAGTTATTTTGTTGCCTTAACATGTTAAGAAAAAATATAATTAAAAAAAAAACATGCAAAATACACTACATTCCCTAAGTGTGACCCCCCATTCCCTCTAAATAAACTGTACAGTCTTTCTACCATAGCAAACCTTCTATAACTTTTAAGAAGCAGTGTCCTCACCTTCATTTCCCCTAATAATTACATTAAGCTTATCCTAAATCCTTCTAAAACTTACCATCATCGCCCAAGATACCCATCAGTATTCTATTTACTCCACACCCTTCATCATAAGTTCTGCTCCACTGGCCATAGGCACTCTAACTGCAAAGCTGCCCTTTGCCTTGTACTAACTGTTTCACCCTTCTAGACTAATTCAGATACACAATCTTTATCTACTGGACCATGTAGAAAATCAACATTCAAAATACAGCTGAAAGTCAGTAGTAACTTCATTTCACCACACCAATGATCCCGCTCCCTGCTCCACAGCCATTTTGATTGCCCAACTTGTGCAGGAATAGATGTCATTTGACCAGTCAAATCGCATGGATTGGAGTCCTTCAGATTTATACTACAGGGACTTCATTAGCTTCCTTGGAATGCGTCCATGTACCAGCAGCTCATGATAGAAGAGGCTTTCACATGACTGCTACTTGTGCTTGGGCTCCACTGAAGGATTTTAGTGTCTGTTCTTTTTCTACAAAATGTTTTAGTAAGAATCACACACATCAACACTGAGCCAGGTCTAAATTCAACCCACCTTTGTTATAAAAATTCTCCATCTATAGATATTAAAATAATATATATTCATTTAAATTGATTGACCCTAGACAGACTTCATTTACAATCCCATTGCACATCAGAACATTTTTCTATTTTTATATTTGGCACATTTCCATTTAAATTTGACCTATGTTATTAATAATTACACTCAGCAAATCTCATCTTTCTGTTGACTACTCTTCATGTCCCTTTGCTGTCTTTCTTGCCATACTATGTCTCATCTCTGCTTTATTCTTTTGATCCACTTTCTGTTGCTCTCAGTCCCTTCTACCTGACTTATCCATTTTCCTATCTTCTCTAGCTAATATCATCTGACTTCTGCATCTTAAAAATTTTCCTTTTTTGACTAGCTTGCTATTAACAGCATTTCTCTCCTTTCTTCTATATCACAAAGTCTTTGCCCCACATCTACTCGAAATAAGTGTAATATCCATTCTGCCTTTACCTCTTTATTATATAGCTTACTTCATATTTCTTTCATATTCTGCCACTCTTTCTGCACCTCTTGGCAACTGCACCACATATAGGTTCATACACTTTGTGTTTATAAGGCAAACACCTTAACATTAGGCCACCCTTATATGCTGTTCTTTCTAGTGCTGCAACATGCTGAATCAGAAGTCAGTGGCAAAACACATAAGATGCCCGTAACAACAGCAGTGTTTAGAAGAGCAAGCAGTAGTTTCTCCAGAAAAGGGAGAGCTACTCTTCTGTTATGGATCTGGTGAGCAGCAGACTATGCAGTTTGCCCAAATAGTTTGCAGCCAAATAAGGAAGACAGCATGTCATTAGATAGAACAAGAGCCTAACCATTCTTCCCTCAGCTCAAATTGCTCTAAATCCCATTTAGACAAGAAGCCTGTGAGATGCAGTGCCAATAAATACACACAGGAGGACACAGGCGTCCAGTTTACATGGCAGACTGGAATTTAAAATTATCATGGGGGACATCAAAAACATTGTCAGTTTAGCTAATTGCTGCAGATACCCTTGTAAGAATGCACATCACTGATCAGTCTTGACTATTCTTAATAATATGTATATATGAATATTATCTAGCTCTATTTCCTCATATTTCCAATACTCTACATTCATCTATTGGCCTTTCTCACCTTAACTCTCTGGATTTGCATACCACCTATGTGATAAGCTGATATTGTCCCCTTACTCTTCCTGATACCTTTAATCCCGTCTCCATTTCCAAAGTCTGACTCCATTTCTCATTGAGGCCCACACCTCACTATTTCCTTCAATGTACTAAAACCAAGAGTGTCTCTCTCCCTCCTCTCCCAAATCCTTATAAATTCACTATTTCCTTCCTTTTTCTTTCCCTCCCCAGTCCTCTTTTTTCCTTCCTGACTTTTCCACTCCATCTGCCCTACTCTCCTCTATCTCCCACCCCATCCTCTTGACCACTCCTCAGTACACAAGCCAATCCCCCTTTCTCAGACTAAAAGACCCTGTGATTTATTCAGTAACACATAACCTCCTACCTCTGTTACTAACATTTCTATTTGTCTTATCTTTCAACTTGGGACATGGTCCACCCCACACATTTGTGTCCTTTCCACTGCATTTTCCCTTTGTATCTGGTAGACATCTTAAGCTCCTTTTAGTATAATATATCTAATCCTTTTCTCTGAATTATACTCAACACATGTTCACCTTTTAATGGATTGCTCCTCTTCTCACATTACAATAACCTGTCTTCAAACACCACCCTCACCTCTCACCTTCTCTCTCCTTCTCAGGATCTTGATCCCAAGAAATTTTGGGCATGCCACATGGATACATTAGTGCTCCTGACATTGCCCTGGACACGATATGACAAAGATGCTTCCTGTTGCATACCTTAACAAACATTTGAGAATTGCTCACTGGACAATGTCTTCTTCCTAGCTTTTGTTTGCTGCTTGTCATGCTCCTATCTTCCTACCTCCCAGCCCCTATATCTACAACCCCCATTAGCACTTCCTTCATTAAGTACCTTCATATCTTGCATCTCATTATATTATCTCGCCTTTTCAAACCTCCTCATTTTATTCCTGTAATAATGCCACTGAAGAACATATTGGGCCAGCTTTACTAGGTCTAGACCTTGGCGTTTATAAATACTATCCAATTATACTGTGATCAAAGACATATAATGCTTGTCTTCTTACCATTCACACTACAACACCATTATTTAATCTATAAATGCAATATACTACATTTACTCAAAATTATGTGTATCTGCCTATATTGCTGAAAACATATACCAAACAATATACCATTTTTATTCACATAACTATGCTTAGTAAGGTCACTTATATCACCTACTAAACTGTAAAATTTGCATTGCTATAATTGTCAGCAAAATGCAAAACACTTTCATCATAATAAATTGCTTTCATGTACTTCTTGTGCTATATATAAACAGTGCTTAGATTAAAATTATATCAATCACAATCTAAAAGTCCATCTGTTTGACTAAAAGCGTTTTGAAAATGTACACTGTTCCTTACACTGGAAGTAAGAAATTGCTGCATGCCTTTTAGGACCATAGTCAGAGAACTTACATGAGTTAAATTGAATTGTGCCTAGCATTACCTTTACACTAAGGGCCCTACTCCACTCCATATTAATTTCTTATAAGGTGTCCATCACCTGAAAAAGGTATCCATCTATAACATTTTCCATAACTTTTTCCATATAGGGCCAAGCTTCTGTCACCCATTGGGTCAATATCCATACTAGAGATACCTGCCTCTTCTTGCTTTCAAATAAAATGAAAATTTTATCTTGCTTCAAAAGTCTCAGTACTGCTGCTTCCATCGCATCCTCTTTTTGTTCATCTTCACCTTGCTGTTTCTTCTAAACCAAGTATATTCATACTCCTTTATTTTCCCTCATCCTCACCTTTCTTCCTCCTTTACATTAACCAGTCCTTCCCACTTTGAGAACAAAAAGAACAAAACAGGCATATATCGAAACATCATTTATCTTGGTCATGCCTGCTTAAAGTCCCTTACATACCAGACTCTACTGCCATGACTTGCTTATCTTGCAGGGTCACAGCCTGTATTCTGTTTATAATCTAACTGGTAATCCTTGGAGACCTCTGTGCCTGACTGGATTTCGATCTGACTTTATCTCCTTTCTTCACCTCCTCTGCTTCTTGCACATCTTAGAGTTACCTTTTCATCCATATCACACCACTCCTTTGTTGCTTCTTCCTCTCTCAGTTTACCCCTTTTGGTCAAAAGGGGTTATCTTCTTTTTGTATCTGGTGTATTTTAAGTGTGACCTGTCTCTATATGCCCCTCCTTTCATCTTATATGTCTTTTGCCTTATATTTATTTTTCATCGGTACATCATTACAGCCGTACTTGTTCTCTTAAAATCACATACTGGAGACATAGGCCTGTCACACCCTCCTCTTACTTCCATTGGCATTTGTTTCCACCCCCCTCCCACTGCTTGTCTTGGGTGTTGGTTGCTGTCCCTTTTTTGATTCAAGTGCACCACTTCTTGCTATGACACTGCATGCTGCACACCTCCACACTTCTCATCCTCCATGTCCTACATTCACTGGTGCACTTCTCCCTCCTCCACTCTGCGGTGACTTTACTCACCATTTATGTGTTACCCTTGTTGTATCTACATGAAATGTGATAGCTTCTTCTTCTCCTTTAGTGTGACATCACTAAACTCTTCCCCACCATTTAATTCTTACAACTGCAGGAAAAACCAGTATGCCCACTACCTCTTCCTCTTTAACTCTCAAAACATTGGCCCTATCTCTACTCTGTTGGTGCACAAAAGCTGAATCTTCCACCACTTTTACTTTTATGCCTCCCCATCATCAGACATCTCTTCCATTCTACTTGCCATAAAATCTATTCTTTAGTTTGATAGCAATACATCTTAACAATGATGTGTCCACCTCTAGCATCTGTGTGTTACTGGGCTTCCACATCTGTTCAGGCTATCAAATTGTGAGTTCAGATGCTTCCTTTCCCTCATGAAGTCCCTGACACAGACTTGTACAAATTTTGTTATATCCCCCCAACTCCTTCCATCACCCCTACTATTCTAACATGCATAGATCTCATTGTTATGTTGTAAAGCAGAGACAATCTCTTGTGTTTAGTTGTATTTTATTTTTGCTTAGAATGATGCCTAAATAAAAATTAACCATCATTAGCTTAAATGACTGGTTATGTAAATGGAGTCATTCTAGTAGTCTGTGGTAGCATGGGAAACAGGGTAGGTACACCTTCCTGCTTTGCTGGGGGCATGCTGTGCCTGTCTTTTCAGGGGTTTCACATGCTAGCAAAACCCTTTTCTGTCCTGATATTTAACATTTTAGGCAAAACGAAATTGCTAGATATTCCAGCCAAACATATTCCAATCTGCTAAGAATCAAGTTGTTTCTGCTGAGCAGACAAAATGCAGAGGCAAAATGCCTGACTTAGAAATTGTCCTTTAGCTAAGGATATAGATATTTGCATAGCTACTGAAAGCCGGTTCCAATTTATGAAAGTACTCCTGGTCTCAGGTTCAGTACCTATTACTCGGTCAGGATTGCTTGCAACAGTGAGGGCATATGTATATTAATTACTGATCTCATACCTGAGTATCTCATTCCAAATTACCTTAACCTTAATTTAATACAGGCTTAAATAACTCTCAGCAAAAGAAAATTTCTCTTTATCAGTAATCATAGGATATCTCTGCATCCGTGGGCTGGAGGATCAAGCTCCCCCAGCTAGACGTCAAATGAAACATCTTTATATTAGGAGATTTCAGCAACTGAAAACTCATCCAATACATCCGATAATTGCTATTCTCGGTCCTTTTGCAAAATCATCAACTCGAAATATCTAGACCAAAAAATATCTAGACCAAATAGTTACTGTCCCTACTGGAGGTACAGACCTCCTTGTACTTATCTTAATCTAAATTGCCTGCCTTTAGCTCAGCTCCACAAGTATTCCCTTCCCTAAATAAATGAGACCATTTAGCTATTACCTTCTTCCTTTTATGGTACATTCAGGGACTTGCGCAAAACCAACCTACTGCATTTTGCCAAATTTTTCAAAAGTATATGCTGCTCAATCACATCAAATCCCTAAACACTGGCACATCACCCCTAAGCAGAGAATCCTGTGACATATGAAAACCAAAGGACAAGGCACACCAAGTCTGGTGAAGTCTTTTGGATGGACGAAAATGTATTTGTATTGACATTATAGCTTATTAAATTCAGCTTCCTTCGGGCTTTATTGTGTGGCCGTTCAGTATTACAGCTTGTTCTCAGATTTAGTGTGCCTTGTGCTTTGGTTTTCATTGTGAGTCTCTTTTGGCACACTCTCCTGTTGTGATTATCTGTGACATATGAAATTACTTCATATCAAACATCTCATCCAGTCTGATGGGATAATAGCATTAACAAATTCATAATAAGAAATGTAAATTTCTAGCCCCGTCAAATCTCTTAACCAAATCAGTAAGGATCTCAGGAAAAATATGAGAAACATCAGGGCTGTCTATAATCACAACACAGAAAACAACATTAAAAATAGCCATAAGGCCTTTTTCGCTATATATGCAAACTCCACTGTAATACCCTCCTGTGGTCTGAACTCATTGACAATGTTACTACCCACACTAACCCAGAGTCCATGAATTCATTGCTGATATCTTGGTAAATAAATTAATCTCAGATTTCATTCTACCTGCTCTACCCTTGGTCTCCTGATAGATGTTCAAGCCAACTCCCTGATAGCCAGTTTTCATCAGCTTTCTTAAAAGCCCCAAAAAATAAAATGTCCATGTGGCCATACAGCATACCCAGCCGCTTACAGGTATGTTTAAGCATCACTTAACCAAACATCTTTTAAAAATCTTTAATAAAAGTCTCACTGCATGATATATACCTAAAAATGGAGAAATGTTGTTGTTGTCCACTTCCATAATGCGAATTCTCCACTGGCTCAAGAAACTATAGGCACATCAGACTCACTAACCTTATGTCTAAAGTTAAGGAAGAAATTATACTAAAAATAATATATAAAGATGCAAAATATCTACAGACTCAGACTATAGACTCTTCACAGTTTGGCACTGTCAAGAGTCAATCATGCCGTCTTAATCATATTAACATTCTTAAAAATTCACTGAAGCCTTAAATGAAGTACTTCCCATCCATTATGCTTATCTGGACATTGTCAAACCATTTGAAATCATTCCCACATGTCTTAAATGAGATAATCCAGCTAAACTTCAACCCCTCTGCAGTTCATGGGCTAACTGGCTATCAAACAAAACATGCTCATTCTGAGTAAATGGTACCATCTCTAATAATCAAAATGTAACTAATAGCATTCCTCAAGGTTCTGTGCTAGGACTTTTACTCTTTGGAATATACTTCTCTGAAGTACAGGCAAATTTAATAACCTTTCACTAAATAAATTCACATAAGACTGCAAGGTATGTCTCATTTTACACTTTCCATCTTATTCACTAATATTCTACAAGGCCTTGATCAAGCTAATAACTGGTGTTCTAATCACCATCTCACCCTGGACATAGAAATATGGCATAGTCACCTTTGGTAAACTAGTGTTCCTGCATAGTATCACATACATGAAACTCACCTCAAGAGTGAGACCATAATCTGAGATTTAGGAATTTACAGTGATAGCCCACAGTGGTGCAGCGGTAGCATTGTTGCCTCACAGCAAGAGGTTCTCCCGTTCGATTCTCGGCTGGAGTGCGGGGAGTGCCTTCTGTGTGGAGTCTGCATGTCCTCCCCACAGTTGGGTGGGCATTCGAAAGACATGCGTAAATGGGCATGCCTTTGTTGAAGGTTGAACGTCGAGCTAGCACCTCGGCATTCGTCAAAATCTACTGCCAATCATTAGCGGACCAGAGTTCCGCTGTGGCGACCCCTAACCGGGAAAAGCCGAAAGACAACAACAATAGTGATAGCCCACATGGGTGTAAACAACCTGAGACATACCTCCCTGGACTATATGAAGAGAGACATGATGGCTCTCTCGGACTATGTCCCCCAAGCCAGTATAAGCTTAGTGTTGAGCAGTATTCTACCAGCACCATGATTAGTTTTTGGTGCCATTTGGGGTCTCTATCAGTTCAGTGAAAAATGAGTTCAGCGAATGGCATCATCAAACTGTTCATACTGATATTGTGGTATAGTGAAGATCAGGAAATTTGCCCTTTCCTAACTGTAGTGCGATCTTGGAGTTGGTATATATAATTAGCGAGGGATGTGGGAGGCACAGCCCCCCACATGAGCGGAATTTGATGAACAGTATTTGCGATGAAATGCCGTTTGCTGAACTGATGGTTTGATGTAGTAATATAGACCTGTCATTTGAAAGGGGTTACAATATTTGTCAGCCTGGGAGGATATGAGTGACAAACCATGCTGCATTGCCAGGGACTGTTTGCACTTGTCTCCTTTAGGCTTTTGAATATTAGCTAACACCCCCCCCATAATGCCTTATTTAGGCATTGTCAACCTGATAAACTTTACAACATAGGAACATCAACTAAAAAATCTAAAGGTGTGACTGCTCAATGCTAGGAATGTAAACAAGACACTCCACACCCTGCAAGCTCTCCTCACCCTGGAGAATGCAGATGTTTGTGTAGTTATTGAGATATGGTTTAAGGCCATGGAGAGCACCCAGCAGTGCAGAATTGTAATGCCTTCTACATATTTAGACTAGCTACTGTGCAGGAGGAGACAAAAGGTGGAGGTGTCTCATCTCAATTTACAGAAAAAACAAACACCATAAAACTGGTCAAACAGTATGATGCACTTGAGCTTCTCCACATCCAAATTACCATATGCAAAGTCTCATACCGTATCCTTGTAAGCTATCGGTCTCCCTCTATTACCCAGGAAGCCCATAACAAATGTAAAATGCACTGGAAACATTCCCTATTCAACCCAACACCATATTCATGGATGACTTTAACTACCCCACTATAAACTGGAAATTATACATGACTCCAAGCATGCAGTCCCAGAGCTTCATGGACTTTGTAAAATTACATACCTTGAACCAGCTAGTATTTGCACCCACTACTAGTGCCAACATCCTTGATTTAGTCCTCACAAACATGGGAGAATTTTGCACCCCCCCCCCAATGTAATGTTCTCACTGGTCAGGTCAGACCATAAAGCTATCTCCTTTGAAATAAAATTAAAACCAGTGACCCCCAACTAACCCTAGAACTTATAGCAGTTATTCTACGGTGAACTTCCTGCCATCAAGTGACACTCTAGCAAAATTTCAAGCAGCCCCAAACCATGAGAACACCGCTGCCTATGCAGAATTGTTCAGGGAAACCCTAAGCAATGATGTTAATAACTACATAGAGACATCCACCTTCAATAAGTGTAGACCTAATTCAAAAAAACAAGCCACTCTGGTGGAATCATAACACCAGTAGGTTGTAAAACTAAAGGAAGAAAATCACGGCAAAAATTAGGCAGTACAATGTCTGGAAAGGTGTAAATTCCATCCATCTAAACAAGCAGCGCAATGGGTTAATCATCTACCAAAGCCACATTTGAGGTACAAATAGCCTCTCAGGTGTGCAAGGCACTCTTCAGCTATGTTTGCAACCTCAAAGGCTAACATACAACTAACTGTAAATGGAGCCACCTATACTGAACTTGGAAGGTATAATGAATCAAATTTAGTTCCAGTTTTAACCCCCCCAGACACCCCTCAAGAAATATCCTCAACCATAAATCTCTAACTGATGCTAGGGACACGTCCTCAATGCACTCTCCAGGCCAAGAACACTTCATTGATGGGCCTCGATAATATTCCAAGATGCCCCCTTAATAGTGTGGAAAATGACCTATCAAGACCACTGGACTCACTTTCTAACTGTAGCTTCCAGACAAGCTTCATGCCAAGTGAATAGTGGGCTGTTACTTTTAGCGCTCTGCACAAGGGCAGGCCATCTATGGACCTGGAAAACTATTGACTCAGAAGACTGACTAGTCTCATATGCAAAGCCATGGAAAGAATTATCATGGACATGGTAAACGATGATGTATGAAACCTTCAGACACTGTATCCAACTCAGTTTAGTTTAATCAAGGGCAGATCATGCTTACTTAACCTGTGGAATTCTTTGAGAAGGTCACCAAAGCGATGGACCAGGGCAAAATGGTGAATACTGCCTATCTTAACCTAGCCTAAGTATTTAACACAATACCCACGTGGGCATTATAGACAAACTCACAAAACTAGGTATAAGCCCCTATGTCACCTGTTGGTTCATAGGTTCATAGTTGTTTGCTAGGCTAATGACCCCAAGGGCCTTTTTAAGCCTAGCCATGCATTCCAAATCTCTGGCAAGTTCTGATACCCTTGATAAGTGTAATAAGGGGCTTGGAAGATTAAATATTTACAAGTAGGGGGCTGGGAGATTAACTATTTACAGGTTATCTGTCTCCATTAGAGATGGATATCCAACCCACTCACAGATAGGCCTAAAGAGTTTAGGATAGAGGAATCCACCTCCTCAAAGAGACAGGTCACTAGTGAGTTCCTCAGAGCTCTATGCTGTGCCTGCTCTTTTTTGGTACAGGTTCATAGGTGTTTACTAGACTAATGACCACAAGGGCCTTTTTAAGCCTAGTCATGCATCCCAAATTTCTGACAAGTTCTGTTACCCTTGATAAGTGTAAGCATGGGCCTGGGAGATGATCCATTTTCAGGTTACCTGTGTCCATTAGAGACATAGGTGCCAAACCAGGGATGAATTTCTGGTTTCCCATCCAGTTGTACGTTGTACTTCAGTTGGGTTAGGGAGGAACTCTGCTTCACATGGATGGAAAGCCTGTTCCATAGAGAGGTCAGTCTCTGGGATATATACCTATCTCTCCAGCAGGTCCTATTTATATCACAGGCAAGTTTTAAGTCTTTAAAATGGGTAATTCTGCTGCTGTTTGTTTTGTGGATATGCAGGAGGTCCATCAAAGTGGAGTCTGACAATGCCTGTATGCCAGGCGTAGATCTCCCCTCAAAAGTCTGTAGGAGACAGACTACAGGGATAGGGCTTGAGATGGTCTGCATAGGACATATTACTTACACCCTGTATTCTTTTAGTGAGGAATCTCTGTGGATGTTCCAATTGTTGGATATGCCTGGTTAGGAATATACCAGTGGGGGCATTATACTCAGTGATAGGTCTAATGAATGCCGAGTACAGTGGAACAATGACTTCCTTGGACTTAGATGCCATACCTTTGTTTATACGTTGCACAACATAGAATGATTTCCTCACCACTTCAGACAGGTGATGATCAAAGTCTAGATTACTATCTATGTATATCCCTAGGTTCCTGACTACTGGGTCAACTCTAAGGGGTGTGTTGTCAATATGATAGTTACCAGGGATGGATGACTTCCCAGAGGATACTATTGTGTATTTCTTGGCATTTAGTTTTAGTCCATGGCTCCGACACCAGTTGTTTGTCTGTGTCAGCCCCTCCTGTAGAACATTTGTGTCAGTGTGAGATTAAATGACAGCTCCTAATTTGCAATCATTTGCAAATTTAGTCAGCCAGAGACTGCTGACATTGGCCTTGACTTCTGAGAAGTAAATGCCAAAAAGGAGCAGTGCAAGGACTGATCCCTGAGGGACTCCACTTGTGACTGGCCTCTTTGTACAGGTGGACTCCCTAATTCTAACTTCCTGGGTCCTGTCTGTGAGCCAGTTGGCTATCCACTGGGTGACATATAGGTTTGTACCTAACCTCTTGAGTTTGTCAACAATGTCAGAGGGGGGTATTGTGTCAAGTACCTTGGCCAGGTCAAGGTAGGCAGTGTGAGTGATTTTACTCTCATCCATTGCTTTGGTGACCTTCTCAAAGAAGTCCACCAGGTTGAGTAGGCATGATCTGCTCTTGATGAATCCAAACTGAGTTAGGTCCAGTATCTGGAGGGTTTACTATGTCTCTCTCTGATCAGTATTGATCATCTCCATGATAATTCTTTCCAAGGCTTTACATATAAGACTAGTGAGATTTATAGGTCTGTAGTTTCCAGGGTCTGTAGACAGCCCATCTTTGTGCAGAGGGATGACTGTTGCCTTTCTCCATTCATGAGGCCCGAAACCTGTTTGGAGGCCACAGTTAAACAGTAATTCCAGAGGCCCTGATAGGTCATGTTTCATGCTATTTAGAAGGCATTCTGGGATACTGTCTGGGCTCATTGATGCAGTGTTCTTGGTCTTAGAGAGAGCATTAAGGACCTGTTCCCTAGTGATAGTAGGGGGAGTTATATTTAATGATATTTCCTGAGGGAAGGTTGAGGGGGAGAGAGGAGTAAAGTTGGAGCTGAATTTATCAGCTAGAAGGTTTGCTGTATCTTCTGGCTCAGTATAGGTGGCTCCATTTACAATGAGCTCTGCACACTATTGTGTATTGCCTTTTAGGTTGCAGACATAGCTAATGGGAGGGCAAACCTACCTCAAATTTCAGACTTTATTTGTCCTCTGAGTTGTTTGTTTAGTTTGATAAGAGTGCTTTTATCCTTCTGGGTGCTGCACCTCCTAATGTTTAACATGATGTTCTTTATCCTGTTATACTGATGATTGATTTTGTGACTCCATCAGTGTGGCTTGTTTTTTGAGTTAGTTCTGCACTTCTTCCTGGTGGGTACAGCAGTATTGTTCATGTGGTTTGGGAGAGCTTGAAATTTTCACCACGAAACAGTCATAATGACTGCAAAACTCCGACCAATAAATTCAAATAAAGAATATAATTTAAAAGTAAAAAAAATCTTCATCTGATGATGTTTTGGATAACTAAATGATAGCATTCATCTGTTTTGTCATGGAATAAATTGTTTTTTACTTTTAAAGTATATTCTTTTTTGTGGGGTTTTCCGGTTTGTCTAGTTGCTGTTCCAGAGCTTGAAATTTTGCCAGGGTATCACACAGTAGTAGATTTGTTTTGCAATCATTTCTAAATGTTTGAGAGTTTGATTGGGTCACAGGTTTTAGTTTAATTTCAAAGGATACAATTTTATGGGACGCCAATAAAATTAACGCTTTTATTCACCAACAAATATGTAAACACACGCGTTTTCGTCCTACAAACAGGACTTCATCAGACAACCATTGTAAACTTAAAATTCAATTTAAATAGTCTGTCAAATCGACAACTTAATTGATAATCCAATGAAATACGTCTCTTATAAATCAAATTGACGAATCTCCATTTACATCTCATAAATATTAATGCCCATTCAATGAAAGTGTCTTGTGCTTGAATTCATGTTTTCTTTTCTTACGACATTCCACATCATTATATAAATATTTATAAATAAGATAACTAATAAATTACTTTAAAAACATTTCGATATGTATATCTAAAATAGTTTAAAAACCCAGGTATGTATGAAACTGTCCATTTATTTTTTATTTTTTATGTATATATATATGTATATAAAAATCTCTTAAACCTATATTTCATGTATGTTCTACCCCCATCTGGTGTTCATTTTGGAGAATTACATTAAAGGTTTTGTTTAAATATTATTAGCCTTCAATTTAAGCAGTGAGGAAATTGATATAAACTCATTCATTCCAGGTTTATTTCCTGCATCAAGGTTGACCTGCCACCAAAGCTCCCTACTTTCTAGTATTTCTTCCCACAGGCCACCCCTTGTGTCTGGTTTAACCTGATCCAGAACAAAAAATTCATATTTAAATTCAGTGCAGTACATGGAATGTTTAAACAATGCATTTGTGTTTTTCTTTTTTGTGATGTCATAGGTGTGTTCGTATATCCTTCTTTTCAATTGTCTCTCCGTCTTCCCTACGTAAAATGACTGACACACTTGACAAATAACTAGATACACGACCCCCTTACTATCACAATTAAAAAAGCCTTTACTGCCCAACCATCTCTTTCTGCTTTCTATGTAAACTTTCCAGGAAATAAACCTGGAATGAATGAGTTTATATCAATTTCCTCACTGCTTAAATTGAAGGCTAATAATATTTAAACAAAACCTTTAATGTAATTCTCCAAAATGAACACCAGATGGGGGTAGAACATACATGAAATATAGGTTAAGAGATTTTTATATACATATGTATATATATACATAAAAAATAAAAAATAAATGGACAGTTTCATACATACCTGGGTTTTTAAACTATTTTAGATATACATATCGAAATGTTTTTAAAGTAATTTATTAGTTATCTTATTTATAAATATTTATATAATGATGTGGAATGTCGTAAGAAAAGAAAACATGAATTCAAGCACAAGACACTTTCATTGAATGGGCATTAATATTTATGAGATGTAAATGGAGATTCGTCAATTTGATTTATAAGAGACGTATTTCATTGGATTATCAATTAAGTTGTCGATTTGACAGACTATTTAAATTGAATTTTAAGTTTACAATGGTTGTCTGATGAAGTCCTGTTTGTAGGACGAAAACGCGTGTGTTTACATATTTGTTGGTGAATAAAAGCGTTAATTTTATTGGCGTCCCGTGGATTTTCTGGTTTATACAATAGGAGAAGACCGTGGTCCAAGGCGTTCTTTTATAGTGTTTATTGGTGTTTTTAGAACTGCCGTTCTATTGATTTACTTGGTTTTCGTGAAGGTGGACTATCGGTGGTTTTCCTAGGTATAACGTGTTCTACAACATGAGTGGTGAAGGCCAGGAAGAAGCTGGACAGTCTCGGAGGCTCATTGGTCAGCTCACTGAGCTAATAGATTTACTTACGCCTCTGTGTGTCAATCTTGTTACTAATAGGAAGCGTGATTCGGAGGAAGTAGAAGGGGTTGATGAGAGAGAGCAACCGAAAGAGAAGAGAAAAAGGGAGCTGATTGGTAACCGTTATGGGACCGGCGACCTGGAGGATACTAGTAAAACCGAATTCAACCCTGCAGCTACACCGAGGATATTTGAAGAGGAAGTAGACGAAACGGAGAGAAGAAGTGGTTCTTTTAAGGAACTTGGGGCCAAACCTAAAATGAGCGCTGGTGTCTCAGCCCACAAAGGTACTGTTACAAACCAACAAAACAACAAAACTACTGAAGAATGGCTGAAAACGGATTTTTTATTTAACAATGTGTGTGACCAGATACAAAATGATTTTTGCTTTAAAGATGATAATTCATATAGAGTAAAAATTGACAAAATGTATAATTACATGATGAAATATAGGATTTACAGCATTGAAAATGCCTATTTGAAGGAATGCTTGAAAAGGGAAATTGTTCCTAAAGGGTTGAGGATGGTTAAATACCCCAATAATGTCGTTATAGGGTCCCACTTCCATAAAAACTTGGTGAAAATATTTAATAATTGTGGGCTTGAAATTTTGAAGGCAATAATTGAAGAAAATGAGAACAAGCAAAGTGAATTAGGGAATGAAATAGAAGAATTAGATAAAAATATAAAGACTGATTTAATTTTTAACATTAAGGAAGAAAGGGACAGATTTTATAACATTAGGAAAGATATTGACATTAAATGTGAGAACATAACACAACGAAAGATGGGGAAATTAAAAAGGGACATTAATGAATATGTGAATGATATTAGTTACCCTAAGCCCATGGAAAAAAGGTATAATACAAATGGTTTTATTAGGGAAAATAATAATAATAAAAACTTTTTTAAAAAACAAGGTGGGTATGTTAATAGGAATGATTTTGAATGGGAAACAGGGGTGTATAATAATGAATTCCCTCCATTGGTGGGAAATAGAGTGTATGAAACTGACTACCAAGAAAGGGGAGAAAATTTTCAGAATTGGGGGGGAGAAGAGGGAGGGGGAGATTTTAATAGACATTACCCCCTCATTGGAGAATCAGATTCCTACAAAATGTAATGAAAGTGACGTAATAAAAAGGGAAAACACTAAATATACTTATAATGAATTTAGTATTTATAATTTTGGGAATACAAATCTGACTAAACCACATTTTACCTTATTAAGTAAGGGGTTGAAATTTATTCCCATGGTAAAGGGTGACTTTACAAGAACCATTCTTGATATAAAGTTATTTACAAGAAAAATTAATTTAGAAGTAATGGCTTTAAGGGCAGGAATGGAAAAACAAGAAATAAAAGGAAATGTATTAAAGAGAAAATCTATATACAACCCCCCCTTTTACCTCAAATAAAAAATTTTGAGAATGTTTTAGTAGAAGGGGTGAGGAGGAAAAGTGACAAGGTGTGGTGTAATGAAAATTTAACTAAGGAAGAAAAGGTAGTTCTAAAAGAATTAAGTGGAGATGAGACAGTCAGGGTCATGAAACCAGACAAGGGAGGGGGAATAGTTATTATGGATAAGTTGATCTATGATGGAAAGATGAATTCAATTTTGGGGAATGAGAAAATTTATACTACAGTATCCTTGAATGAGGTCAATGTAGCATACAAAAGAATAGATAATTTGATAGAGGATTTACTCACTGAAGAAGTAATAGATATGAAAACATTTAAGTATTTAGAGGTGAATAAACCCAGGTTAGCTACAATATTCGGGATACCCAAAATCCATAAAAACAAGGAAGACCCCCCCCCCTTAGGCCTATAGTCTCGGCAGATGGCTGTAAAACTGTAGCTATGGCTAAATTTGTTGATTATAAATGTAAACACATTTGGGTCAACAATCAGACCATAATAAAGGATTCTTGGGATTTTTTGAGCCTTTTGAAGCCTGAATACTATAGGGAGGACATGTTATTCATGACAATTGATGTTATTGATCTATTTAGTTGTATTCCCTATCAGGAAGGGATAGAAATGTTCAAAGAGAGCATTTTTGAAGACAAAAAACTTGATCAAAAGGACAAAATAGCTTGTGTAGCACTAATGGATTATGTGCTAAAGTTTAATTTTATTACGTTTCAAGGAGAGTATTATCAACAAAAATCTGGAGTGTCCATGGGGGCGGCATGTGCCCCCACATATGCTAATATTGTTTTACTAAAATGGGAAGAAAAATATATTATTAATAGTGAATACAAAAAATATTGGTTAATGTATCACAGATTCTTGGATGATATAGTGTTATTCTGGATAGGGGGGCTTGAAAAATTCTTGGAATTTTTTGAATACATTAGTGAAACTACTAACTTCTTGAGATTTACATATTCTACCAGTTCTGAAACATTAAAATATTTAGATATAGAGTTATATAAAAGAGATGGAAAATATGAAACCAAGGTACATAGAAAGGAAACATACGTTATTTCTTACTTACACTTTAATAGCGCCCACCCCCTGCACAGTAAAAAGAACATTGTCAAAGGGCAATTTGTCAGGGGGTCAAGAATGACTAGTTGGGACGATGACTTTGAAGTAGAGTGTAACATTTTAGAAAAAATGTTTTTTGAATGTGGGTACCCTGGACAATTTGTGAGTAACATTAGGAAAGAAGTGGAAAAAGGAAGGCAGGATAGATTCAAGCCAATTTTAGGGAGAGGGACTAACAACGAGAAGGAAAATATAAAGGATGATATTAATAAGAATAATGATGGTCAGCAAATATACAAAAGAAGTTTAGTAGTAGAATATAATGCCTCCAACCAGAAAGTAAAGGAATTTGTAAATAGTGAATGGAATAAATTCTCTGCTTTGACTGATATGGAAGAGATTACAAAAATGGAACCAAAAGTTGTTTACAAGAATTCCTATAACTTAAAAAGGTTGATGGAAAGAAATGCAAGTAGTAAAAATAAAGGGAATAGAAATAAAGTAGGAACATATAAGTGTGGCAGGTGCCACCAGTGTTCATATATTATCAATAGAGGAGAAGTTTACATAGAAAGCAGAAAGAGATGGTTGGGCAGTAAAGGCTTTTTTAATTGTGATAGTAAAGGGGTCGTGTATCTAGTTATTTGTCAAGTGTGTCAGTCATTTTACGCAGGGAAGACGGAGAGACAATTGAAAAGAAGAATATACGAACACACCTATGACATCACAAAAAAGAAAAACACAAATGCATTGTTTAAACATTCCATGTACTGCACTGAATTTAAATATTAATTTTTTGTTCTGGATCAGGTTAAACCAGACACAAGGGGTGGCCTGTGGGAAGAAATACTAGAAAGTAGGGAGCTTTGGTGGCAGGTCAACCTTGATGCAAGAAATAAACCTGGAATGAATGAGTTTATATCAATTTCCTCACTGCTTAAATTGAAGGCTAATAATATTTAAAGGAAACCTTTAATGTAATTCTCCAAAATGAACACCAGATGGGGGTAGAACATACATGAAATATAGGTTTAAGAGATTTTTATATACATATATATACATAAAAAATAAAAAAATAAATGGACAGTTTCATACATACCTGGGTTTTTAAACTATTTTAGATATACATATCGAAATGTTTTTAAAGTAATTTATTAGTTATCTTATTTATAAATATTTATATAATGATGTGGAATGTCGTAAGAAAAGAAAACATGAATTCAAGCACAAGACACTTTCATTGAATGGGCATTAATATTTATGAGATGTAAATGGAGATTCAGCAATTTGATTTATAAGAGACGTATTTCATTGGATTATCAATTAAGTTGTCGATTTGACAGACTATTTAAATTGAATTTTAAGTTTACAATGGTTGTCTGATGAAGTCCTGTTTGTAGGACGAAAACGCGTGTGTTTACATATTTGTTGGTGAATAAAAGCGTTAATTTTATTGGCGTCCCGTGGATTTTCTGGTTTATACAATAGGAGAAGACCGTGGTCCAAGGCGTTCTTTTTTATTGGTTTTTGGTGATTTCAGAACTGCCGTTCTATTGATTTACATACAATTTTATGGCCCAACCAGACAAGCAAGGATGTTACACGTGGGTGGGTGCAAAGCTCCCCTGTGTTTGTGAGGATCAGAGTAAAGATGTTAGTTCCCCTAGTGGTGTGTGCAGACAAGCTGATCCATAGCATTTGCACTGACAAACTGCAGGAATCTCTGGTCTTGCGTATTGGAAGTTGTAGATGCTTCTCAGTTTATAATGGGGTAGTTGAAGTCATCCAGGAGTATAGTGTTGAGTTCAATTCAGAGTCATTCCATTTCATTTAGGTGGGTGGTATGGATGACCTAAGTCATTGAAAGGGACCTGTAGCTTATTATGATTTGGCATGGGACTTTGTTTATGGGAAGCTGGACATGAAGAAGCTCAGCTGTATCATACACCTTGTCCAGACTTGAGGTGTGACTTTTCTTGATGAATATTAAGACCCTTTCACCTTCTGTCCTTTTTGTGAAGTAGCTGGTCTAAATGTATGGAATTATAGTCTTGCACAGTCAGATTATTGTCTGTGGCTTTAAACCATGTCTATAACTGCAGAGACATCTACGTTCTCCAGGGCGAAGAGAGCTTGCAGGGAATAAATGGGAGACTCTTGACATTACTCAGCAATACCTTTAAATTTTGCTGGGTTGGTGTTGCTATTTTGATAGGTTTATTAGGTTGGCATTGTCTAAAAATGGCACTTTGGAAGTGGGGAAAGATTTAGACAAGTTTGGAAAGCCTAATGGGGACAGATGCAGACCATTCTTGACAAAGCAGCTGGGTCTGTCACTCATATCCTCCCAGATTGACAAATATAGTACCCCCTTTGAATGACATCAAAATGTAAGACAATTGTTAAAGTCAATTATCTTCTGTTCGTATTGTGGCATCATCTTTGGAAAAGGTAGAATGCTGCTCAATGCAAGGCTGATACCAGCCTGTGATACATATGGAATGGAAATCAAACAAGAAGGAGACAAAAATCAAACAGCAACTGAATGTGCCAAAAAACAAAATAAAGAATACAAAGAGAAGGATCAGATGAGGAGGAAAGAAATGTAGAAAGACCATAATGACACATGAACGAATGGGAATAAAACTCAGTAAGCTGTACTTCAGAAGACTAAAGCGAATAGTGAAAACAGTTTTAACATCTAGGAATAAAGTCCAAACTATAATCTAATTTGCTCTTCCTGTTCTAACTTACAGTTTTGGTTATTTTTGACTGGCCCTAAAAGGTACTGCATCAGTTGAACAGAATAGCCCGAAAAATGCTTCACATTTATGAAATTATATATAAAATTCAGTGTATAACAAGGTTATGTATTCCATGCCCTGAAAGAGGTTTGGGCCTCCTCGAATTTGATTACCTGTATAGATCTGCAGTCATGGCACTACATACATATCTGCTGACCTCATCAGATCTAAACATAGTGAAAGTTTTAAAACATGAGGAGAGGAATTCTAAGATGACGTCTCTGCTTAGTTTAGCAGAAGCATTCCTGTATCAAGCGGGAATGACAATCAAACCAGAAGTACACAAAATCAGACAGCAACTGAATATGCCAAATATAATATAAGGAGAACGGTCAATTGAGAAGGACCGAAAGAAATGTGGAAAAGCCATAAATATAGTGGCAAGTATAGAGATCTCCTGGAACTACCTCATGTTGGTCAGGATTTGACACAGGAATGGTTGACAAATATTGTACCCCCTTTGAATGACATCAAAATGTAAAACAATGGTTTAAGTCAATTATCTTCTGTTTGTATTATGGAATCATCCTCGGAGAAGGTAGAATGCTGCTCAATACAAAGCTCATACCATCCTGGGGCACATAATCCTAGAGCTCCATCATGTTTGTCTTCATATAGTCCAGAGAGACTCGTCTCAGGTCATTTACACCCACATGTGCAATGACAGAGTCATACTGCTACTTGTGGTTCAAAATTACCTGAATGTGTCCATGATCTGGCAGATTCTGGCCTCTTATAGACAAATGACTGTGACTCTCTCTCCCTACTCATCTTAGTGTGTGGAACTTTGTGTATCTCATAATGGAATCACCTATGACTAGAACATTTGTGTGGAGGTTTGCTTTATGGGTTCATGAGCTGAGACACCATGATTTGAAGTTATATGTGTGGTGGTTTGCTGCTTTGGTAGAATATTTGTGGGTTGCTTGGGATCCCTATTGTTACAGCTGCATCTAGAAAGCCTTTGAGGTTTGGGTAGATTACTTTTAAGAGTTTCAGCATATAAACTTCTATGTGCTTGGTCTTTAGTGTGAATGGCAGGAAGAATGTGATGTTGTATGTATCTGGCAACCTGTTGGCAATTGTAGTGGTTGTATGTGAGAGCTTTGCCTCCAGTGATGATATATAATTACATCTCATATACATTATGTCTGATAGTTTAAGAATTTGGTTGTTACCACTTAAGACGAGACAATTGCTACATTGTCTCAGGATGTGCATTTCCATCAAACTTGCTACAGAGACAGCAGGAAAGTACTCATCTATGGTATCAAATGGATTACCAGGGGACTTGTATTAGGGGGTCTAGAATAGGTTTATTTGAGTCCTATTTAACTGAAAGTACAGTGTTTAAGACATGACTGTTGAAGCAATATTCTTTTAAAGTTAATCTAGCTAGTAGGATATAATAGCATGGAATGTGCATTCTGATAATTCAAACATTTCAGTTAAAATATTTTAGTTATATTACACTAATGATATAATACATTTAGCTACTCTACTGTGTTAAAGCAGCTAGAACATCATCTTGGAATGCTGATCCCCAAATTCTGTTCCATGCTTCTTCTCTGTTACAACTTCTGCTATAAACACTCAAAAAACATATGGGATGGTGCGAAGCGAGCTGTAACAAACTCTGAGATGAAACTGTCACAAAGTACAAACGATCCACAAACGTTAAAACTCCACAAATTTATTGTTCCAGAAACAAACTTTGGATAAGCGCTTTCAATACGAATAGCTTCCTCAGATCCTTCTCAAAATGACTGAAGTAGGATCATGCATATGTAGCAAGTAAGTCAATTAAACAATTAACATCATTACAATTTAAAGGAGAAATGATGTATATAAAAAAGCAAAATTATCCTAAAACACTTTTTAAAAACTTATTAGATGGAATAATCCATCTAATGAACTTTATAAAAACTATACTTATAAAAATGTGTATACAAATGGAAGCTATACAAAAATATATATACAACAATTGTGCTCCGTGTGTGCAAAATGTGGATGTAATGATGTTAATTGTTTAATTGACTTACTTGCTACATATGCATGATCCTACTTCAGTCATTTTGAGAAGGATCTGAGGAAGCTATTCGTAGTGAAAGCGCTTATCCAAAGTTTGTTTCTGGAACAATAAATTCGTGGAGTTTTAACGTTTGTGGATCATTTGTACTTTGTGACAGTTTCATCTCAGAGTTTGTTACAGCTCGCTTTGCACCATCCCATATGTTTTTTGAGTGCTTTATTTATTATTCTTTGGGACAGTTGCGTTTACCAGATTTAACAGTGGTATATTTCTGTTTTGTGTTCTGCTATAAACAGTTCATCTTACATCCATTGAAAAAATAAATAAATAGTGTCGACTTGTTAGCATTTTAAGGTGGCAATTATCATTTAAACAGCTGACAACAGAATGACAGCTCTTACTCATTACATTATTCATCTTTGGATCATCTCAGAACTTTACTTTTCCTTATGGAACTTCAAATTCCTAATGGCAATTCTGCACTCTAAGACTGGTCTAAAGATGTTGGCCCTACAGCTATCTTTAAAGCTTAGATACAATTCTGAACGAGAATGCATGTACATAACAGCTGCCTTCTGCTTTTTTTTTCAATTTATAGTTTTCTGTTTCCAGTAACCCAAAGTTTTAATATCTGCCACTTTATGCATTTGCTACCCAGTTGTACTGAAATGCTATCTTTTTTGTGGCAGCATGGCCTGTGAGAAGAGATGTAGAGGATCTGAAGTTATATGCTTGAGCTCTTGAAGATACGCTACACTACCAAACATGCTTTTTTTAGAGTTGGATGCAATTGGAGTACAGTGTTTGTGTGCTAGGCACACTAGTGAAGGATGACGTAATATGAATTACTTGTATCTGCTGACTTTATATGCTACCTCAGTGGGTGCATTGGAAGTGTGGTAGAAGTAATTAATCACAACTGTGATAGCTGTGGGAAGTCTGTGCACATAAAAGAGATGACTTTAAAGGCTGGTGTTAAATTCTAAGCTCTTTGCACACAATTTATTAATCCCAAGAATCCAGGAATTTCCTGAGTCTTACTTCTTATAGACCACCCATACTAGTATTTTTTTCCAGTTGCTTTGATGTACAGTAATTCTTCAGGGAAGTCTTTGGAAATGCAGAATGTTAGGGATGAGATGCAGGCAAGCCCTTTGCATGGAGTACTAAGGACTTACAGAGAGCATTTCTTGTGCTGTAATTAAAGATGCATGATTGACAAACAAATTCACTTGTTTGTCAGTATGCCAGATGGAGTAATAAATGCTGTCCTGAGCTGATATATTCTCTATTTATCTCAATGGTTCAGTGACTGCAGACACTGACAATACTCTTCAGTAGTTGATTTGGGGTGTTTAGGATGCACATCAGGGAAATACTATGTACCCTTAACAGGTGCGATATAGCAAAGAAACAAGTCTTAGCAGAATAAATAAATAGAAATGTTCCAATCTTAGTTTCTAATCATTGTCACATCTCTCTACCAGTGGTAATTAGTTGTGCTACTGGAAGAGAAAAATGACCACAAATGCAAACTTAAATCTGCTTCAAAAATAGAAACTAACACATACAGTGTTCTTTCAATATTGGTTGTAATGCCATATTTACAGAATTTACTCTGTGAGTGATTAGTAAAGTCATCCTAGAGAAAGGTGGTACAACACAGCCAGGGGGTGATTACTGGCAAGGTCTGAGGGGCTGTTTCATGGTAAGCTGCAATAACAACACAAATTAGAGAATATATGTCTAACCCTCTGCTGTTGTCAATGAATGTAAATTTTTGCACTGATTTGTTCTTCAAATGTGAAATTTTACATTAACTGACAAAAAGAAGGTTGTGAGACATAGTATATCACTTACGCAGACCTTTTAATTTGTTTTTACACAGCAGAAGTTTGATTGCTCTGCTTAGAAGGATATTATGAGTAATGGACACACCATAGTACCCATTAATGTAAAATTGCAAGAGACCATACCTCTCAACCTCCAAATCAGAGAATCAGGGACAAAGGACCTTAAAATCAGGGACATTCAGGGACACCTCATTAACATAAGATATGCACATTTAAATAAGTGCATTAATGGACACACCCACCATTCATTAAATTACACAAAGACAGGACATCATTTTAAGCATTTTTTATTAGAGAATGATATATATGCGCCTCACCAAACCTAATACATAAAACAGTCTTATTCTTACTACTTTTCAATCAATATACTTCCTCGGTGGTGCAGCGGTAGTGTTGTTGCCTCACAGCAAGAGGTTCTCCCGTTCGATTCTTGGCCTGGGTTGGGAGTGCCTTCTGTGTGGAGTCTGCATGTCCTCCCCGCGGTTGAGTGGGCGTTCGAAAGACATGCGTTGAATGGGCATGCCTTCGTTGAAGGTTGGGTGTTGGGCTGGCAAATCGACACCATAAAAAACAACTGCCAACCATTAGTGGACCGGAGTTCTGCTGTGGCGACCCCTAACCGGGAAAAGCCGAAAGACAAGAGGTAGCTATGCGCAAACACCCAATACACAACATATACATAACTTAAAATGTATACATAGCTTTTGCTGCCATTACTTTATAGAACTTAATCTTGCAAGATACATTTACAGCATTGATCTCATTAACTGAATTCTGCTGTTTCATAAGACTGCAATGGCATTCATGAAAAAGTAGAAAAAAAATAGTTAATAGTGAAACATCCAATTCCAAAGAAAATGCAGTGATTAGAATACTAAAATTCACCTCGACAAAAAAAACCCAGTGTATTTTATTCTCAAAAGAACATCGCTGATTCTCTTCATAGCTGTAGCATCTCAGCAATCTGCAACTTAATTTGTACAGCTCGTGCACAAAACGTCAAGGCAAGCATCTCTGATTATACTGAAATCAGATATCACTACCCTCCATCCCTCAACAGACATTAACTTGTAGTCACTGAGCAGCTGATTTTAAGAGTTACACATTTCTAATTCATAAATCTCTTATGCCGATACAATGATCAACTGTCATTGGTAAAAGGTGCATAGAACATAATAAAATATATGCATTTTTTGTAACTATTTTTGTAGAGCTGCTTACTTACCTGTTACAAGTTTTGTTTGAAAATAAAATAAAATCCTCGATTTGAATAGAAAGTGGAAAACACAGACCTTCCGGGAACAATTCCAAACTCGACAGGCACAAACAGAAATGATGGATGAACCACCACCACGGCAAGGCAAGCTGCCTGGGGGTATAAAATTCCCCCTCTGCTCTCAGTGTCCTGTCCCTCTTGTTCAAAGATGATTAGCTCTTCTCTGCGCAAAGTAAAAATGGCACAAAAGATATTCCTTCTTCTCTTCTCTCCAATTAAGTAGCTCGCTCTCAGTCCCGGCTCCCCAGAGATTGGTAGCCTTCCACCATCCATCATGCTGCTGATATGCAGACTGAGCGGACCTAATTGAGTCCTCCATCCTTACCAGGTCTGCTGCAGCCGCATAAGTTGTTCCACTTCCTCATAAACAGAAACATGAGGAAAATAATGATCGAAGCATGCTGGCTGGATGCATGCAAAACAGGTGCAGTAAAGCAATGCTCTGATTGATTGAGACGTCTACAGCCAGAACAGAGTACGCTTTATTGTAGATCTCGGGTGCACTTGCACCCAAACCAGGCACTCGGGAAAGTAAGCTTATTTAAGCTTAAAAACAGGTGCTCCCAGTAAATTCGGGACGATTAAGAGGTATGCAAGAGACATCTGGAAAGTGAAATTTGCTTACTAAACAGTGCATAGTTGTGTTAGCTTTGTACATATACTTGCACATAGTACAAGAGGCATCCACTGAGTAGGTTTCAAATATTACAGGATGCTCAGCTATGGAAACTATGTTCCCGTGTGCTGAGTGCTGAGACAACACCAGAGATACTCAAAAAAGAGGACATCTTGTTACAAGACCTCAGAGTGAGACATGTTTTATGGCTACAGATTATATAAAGCAATATTTAGTTGGGGAATGTGAGGCATACAGAAGTTAATTTGTTTTCAGTAAGAAAATCAAATCTCTACCAGCATAGCAACATTTTTAAATTCCAGGATTTGTGACCTGCATATATGTCAAAACCACTGTAATCCATTCACTTTGACCTCCTTTGCAATTGGAGCTACTTTGGCTTCTGCTGTGATGTTGTCATTTTTTTATCTGTCCCATAGTATATATCCTACCACCAACCTCAGGCACTTCATCTCCATTACCTCTGTTTTTTTTTTTTTCAACTGCTTTGCCTTCACTATCTAGGTTTCTGTATCACACTACTGATTGCGTTTCTGTTTTGACCACCTTACTTTTCAGTTTCCTTGGAATTTCTACAATGACACACTACCCCTGTTACTCTGTGCCACTTGGTTACAGCCCCTCTGATTCTAACTTTGACCTCCTCATTCAGATTTTCCTTTTCCGCAATCATCCCTCCCAGATAATTGAAGCTAACAACTGCCTTATGCATACTAGTTTTCATCCCATCTGCCTTTAGTTATGCATTCCATTCCCCTGTTATTTACTAAAGTTCCTGCTCAGAGTCTGTGTGTTATGCCACATTGTCTGCATACAGCAACTTTGTTAATTTATCCCTTGTAATCTGTTTGCTAATGAAGTCCATCACCAGTATGAACAACATTGGGCTCAGAGATGGACTGTCATACACACTTACTCCCTTTGGGAACCTGTCTCTGAATCCCAACACTGTTCATACCTGTGTCACTGGGTCCTTATAAATAGCCTGTCCATGCAGATTTAATAAATAACGGACTGATGATATTTGCAGTTCTTTACTTTTACTGCTTTTGTCATAAATCTGGGAGTCAAAACCAGGGTAACAGTTTTAATTTCTGGTACCCAGAATTGAGTGTTCCAAAACAGCAGAGTGAATGTGTAGAAATGTAAGCTTACATATATTAAGTCTGAAATGAGCTGGCCTTGGAATATTTCCTTTTGTACATTCAGCGGCCAGCCAAAAAATTCATAAACCATGACCATAAAAAATCCAGGCAATTCTTTATTCTAGCATCACTTTTCAAATGTTTTCTAGTTATGGATTAAATATTCTGAGGTATGACGATCTTGGAGATAGCATATATAACTAGAAGAGGTGTGGAGGGGGGTATCTCCCAACACTGCAGGGTGCAGGGGGGACCCATGCATAAATAACTTTAGGGGAGAACAGTGACTCTCACCATTCATTACTTGACTTTAGTTTTGTTATTTTGTTTTCAGTAATTTCAGAATTTGCAACTAAAGGTCTTGAAATTACGATAGGTAGCCTGCTGGCAGTTTGAGTTTAGATTTTTAATTTAATTTCTTCCTTCCTTATTCATTTGGAGAGCACATGAGAGGGAACAGGCCATTTAACTATACAACTGGTGTTTTAATTCCCTTTAATCAGGTACTCATGCCTAATGGGTTTACATGGCTGAGGACAAAAATAAAGAGAACATACCATAAAAAATAGATAGACCGATGGTGCCTGGCAGGGATCAGATTATACCCTCTTGCAAAGGAAGCACACAAGGCAACTGGAGATATTGTAATGAGAATGATACAGCAGTACTGTGTTTTCATGGTGCAGTATTGCCCTGTTTGCCCAGGCAGCTATTTGAATGCTGACTGCACATTGCTTTCTGCTTATGATTGCATTCTTTCCAGCATGGATAACTGTTGATGTCACTGATACATAGGTTTGAGCAACATAATTCAAGCAGTTATTGAACTGTGTTGTGTTCATTCCCTATCCTGCATATTATTGTTTACTTGTATTTAGTTTTTTTTACTCTGTGACTGATGCCATAAAAGTACATACACTGGCCACACTGCAGGCTTTTGTTGAGATAGTCTGTTGCCATTGCAGCCTACCATTGCCTATGTGTGCAATTATGGAGCCACTGTGCTACACAAGCAGTGATACTGTGTGTGTGTGTGTGTGTGTGTGTGTGTGTGTGTGTGTGTGTGTGTGTGTGTGTGTGTGTGTGTGTGCGTGTGTGCATGTGTGCATGTGTGTGTGTGTGTGTGTGTGTGTGTGTGTGTGTGTGTGTGTGTGTGTGTGTGTGTGTGTGTGTGTGTGTGTGCATGTGTGAGTGCATGTGTGTGTGCGTGTGTGTGTGTGTGTGTGTGTGTGTGTGTGTGTGTGTGTGTGTGTGTGTGTGTGTGTGTGTGTGCATGTGTGTGTGACTGTGTGTGCTCGCTCGTGCATGCACATGTGAGTATTGCCCATGGGAGTGGTTATTATGATACTAAATAAAATGAAACATAAAACTATGAGAATGGGGGTAACAGACACAAGTAACAAGGTAAAACTTTGTATTCCACTAGTTTGATAACAGCACAATACAGATCTTTCTAAGTAGGTATCTGTATGTTTTGCAATGGAGTCATCAAAGACTAATACATTGTTGGGATGTGCTAAAAGCATATGAGTCATAATAGTGCAGGCTTGCACTACAAGTGACTCCAGGTAGCAGTAGGTGTAGATGTTTATAATTACATGTTTCTAGCTCTTCCCACAGTTCACTACATTGCTACAGTATGCTAGAAGGATCTTCAGGAGCCCTCAGATACTGAACCAAGGATTTTCTACTACCTTGGCACATATAATAGTGACTCTGTGCTGCAGTGATAATGTAGATGCTATTTACTGACTATGGATGGTATGGAGAGACTAACCTCAAATTTGGATAAATAAATGCATTTCTCACAAGTGGAAACATTATGGATAAGATGTGGGTTGTCAGTAAACAAGAGGCAGTTTCTGTACTGCCTTTGAAAACTGAGTGCTGCTAATAAGCTGGCTAAGGATGAGGCTAAAACTAGCTGGGACCCCATGATGACAAGACATATTTTTAAGCCAGCTAATACCATAAACATCATACAATGGAAATCGCACCCAGTATAACTCAAAACTCTGTCCAAATTAGTGATTGTTGAGGATGCACAATGTATAACTAGTGCGGTCATGATAATAAGGGTAACTAGTCTTGAGTTTTGGGGTGACTAGTTACACCTGTGGTTATCATTGGGTAGTCAGCATTCTGGGTCTATGGAATATGGTAGAAAGATAAATGCATTTAACTAGTTTAAAGGGATGTGTTTTTATGTTTACTAACAAGACACAATTTAAGAGGAACTGGGGGGGGGGGTTGTGGTCCAATTAATATAAGAAATAGACAACTGCAGGGTTACAATGTTTAAGAATGCAAGAGAAATAGGACGGGACTGTGAGAAAAATACACAATGTAATCAAACATGAAAAAAATATGACCAATGCAAACTAATAAAATAGCTTTTCTCCCAAGTCCATTCTATGGCAGAGGCTGTTCAAATGAGTTTTCTCAAGAAGACCTTGAAACGTTTTTAGTATAAATACAACTGTTTCACTCCTACCACATTTCACAGTCAATTAACCCTTTCTAATTCGTATGACCCATAAAGATAAACAAGCTTTGTTAGTCTTCTAATCAGAGCTTTAAATATTCAAGGGAAAGAGACTTTAAGTACAACACTGCTATACAAATACAGAGCAAAATTAATCAAGAAAACAATACGACAAGTATTAATCAAGAAATATTCTTGATTACCCATGCAGTAATCATTCCTGTGGTAAAGGCTGCTCACCTGAATCCCAGGAAAACACTGAAATGTTTACAAATAGAAATTCTATTTTTAGCACCTACCACAATATACAGGTAATTACATTTAATTTCCTGTGATTCTTCAAGAGACGCAAGCATTGTTTACTCCTAACCAGAACTTTTCATATTCAAAGGAACATGGCTTTAAATAACACACTTCAATAAAAATACACACTTCATTCAAGCAATAAAACAATATGAGTAATACCAACCAAGAAAAGTGCTTTCCCTTTTCTTTTGGTCCACTTTTTGTTAAGTGAATACATCGGCCTCAAATATTATGAAAGATTTGTTGAGCTGCACCCATGCCTATAAGAAAAATTACTCAGCTAGAATGAAAGCATTCCAGCTGTTTTATAGTACTTTTGCTGGTTCATAGGTTCATAAGTAAATACTAAGCTCGTTGCCCTTGCTGTCCATTTTAAGCCTATCCACTATCCATTTTTGTGCTTGAAATAACCTATCCCATTTGGTTATAGATTGGCCTTACTCGTCCCATGGTCAATGACAATTATATATTACCTATAATGAGAATAACTGGGATTATACCATTGATACATGGGATAAAGCATGTAGGAGGTACCTCTATCCATTAATTGTACAGGGGGCAGTCCTGGGGAAAATTTTCTGTTTCCCATTCGTATATCTAAATTGCACTTGAATATGAACAGGGATAAATTTTGTTTTATATGGATGAGGAATCTGTTCCACAGCAGCAATATCCTCTGCGAGATATACCTCTCCCTCCAAACTATTCTACTGATGTTGCAGAAGAGGTTTGAATCCCTATACCAAGTATTTCTGATGCCGTTTAACTTGCTTATGTGCAGTAAATCCATCAGTAATGGGTCAAAGGATGCTTTGTATGCCAGACACAGGTCACCTCTTAGTAGTCTGTAAGATCTGTCATTTTATGATCCTGTGCAAACTGCAGGTAGGTTCATAAATATGGCATTTGACGCTACTGTGCTACAAGACAGGGCACTAAAACCACATGCAAAGTGATCAGTATTGTTTATATCTTTTTTCATGTTTCTTAAATGGTTCATAGATTCATGAGTAGGTACTAGGCTATTGGCTCTCTGTGTTAGCCTGTACTTCAGAGAAGTAAATACCAAACAGGAGTGGTTCCAGGACTGAACCCTGTGGTACTCCACTTGTCACCGGTTTGAAGTCAGATTTGGAGTCTGCAACTTTTACAGTGTGGGTTCTGTCAGTGAGCCAGTTGGCAATCCATCTTGTGATGTAGGGATTTATATCTAGTTTAGTGAGTTTAGCTATAATTCCAGAATGAGGGATGGTGTTGAAAGCCTTGGTGAGGTCAAGATAGGCATTGTGAACCACCTTACCCTTGTCTACAGTTTTGATGACTGCCTCAAAGAAGTCGATCAGGTTCAAGAGGCATGATTTGCCTTTCATAAACCCGAACTGGGTGGGGTCCAGAGTTTGGATGTTACCAATGTCTGTGTTTATTTGTTCCATGATTATACGTCCCATGGCCTTACAGACCAAGTTTGTTAGGCTAATAGGCAATAGTTACCGGGATCAGTGGTGGCTCCCCCTTTGTGGAGTGGGATAACTGTTGCTGTGCACCATTCAGTGGGCACAAAGCCTGATGTGAGGCTATGATTGAACATGGTGCTTAGGTGAGGAGCCAGTTTGTTCTAAAGTTCGTGCAAAACGCAGCCTGGGATGTTGTCCGGTCCCATGGATGCTGTGTTTTTGGCTTTAGAGAGTACAGCTTTTACCTATGTAGTTGTGATTACAGGGACTCTGCATTCTTCCTGTATAGATATGGGCCCTTTAGGGGATGAGAGGGGGTAAAGTTAGCACTGAACCAGGATGTTGGCAATATCAGTTGGTTCTGTAATTTTTGTGCCGTTGTGCTGTAACTCAGAGCAGATGTGGGTGTTGCCATTAAGATTCTTGACATAGCTATAGAATGCTTTGTGGTTGTCCCTAGAATCAGTGGCGATTTTGTTTTCATAGCTAGCTTTGGAGGATCTTATAAGGGAGCTCATCTTCTTACTGAGGCTGACCAGGGAGCTCCTCCACTCATGGGATTTTACTCTCTTTTGCAACAGTTTTTGCCTTCTGTTGTAGAGTTTGTTTATGGCAGGGGACCACCAGATTGGCTTCCTTTTTTTGGAGGATAGCATCTTGGTTCTGTTTGAGATAGCACGATCCACGCACTTGTGTAAGTGCTTATACATTGCATTTGTGTAGGATTCAATAGTCGTAACTGTATTATCCATCTGCATGGGTGTCATGAAAGTTTGCCACTTCTGTCTTAAGAAGCATGAAGTTGGCTTTGGAGCAATTTTTTACCCTGGTTTCCTTAATGGGGTGTGGGGGCGGGATGTGGATATCTAGAGTGATTAGCATATGGTCGGATCTGACCAACAAGGAGTTGACTTTCGGTGTGGAACCACTTATGTTGGTAATGACTAGGTCTAGGATATTGTTGCCCCTGGTGGGGGTGTGGATAAGTTGATCTAGGGCACTGGAATTTATGAATTCCAGAAAGTGTTGAGCGAAGGAGTTGGTACATGAGTAGTTTCTCAGTTAATGGTGGGGTAGGGTAAATTACCCATTATTATGGTGTTTGGTTGAACCCTAATATTTTCCAGTATATCAAGAAAAGAGGTGGGACTCCTGGGGCATGGTGGGGGATCTGTAGCAAGCTACAATTTGGATTGCAGTTTTGCCCAGAGTTAGTTGCACTTGAATAACCTCGGATGCATTATGCTGAGCAACTAGCCTGGAGGTGTGGATATCCTTAATGAATATGGACACACCTCCGCCTTTGGTGTTCCGGTCCAGGTTAGGTGGGATAATCTTATTGGGTTAAAAGTAGCCCCTTTTTGTGAGGGCCCAAGGAGAAAAGCTCTGAGTTACAAACAATACCAGGTGAATGATGAAGCATATCTAAACAACACCATAGTAGTTGCAATATTTTATTTCAGCAAACTTTTATGAACTATTATGTTTTAAATCACTGATGAAGGCTGAACTGCCAAAACTGGTTTGATTTTTTTTGAATAAACCATGTATTTCACTCTTTTGGTGCTGAACCTATTTTTTGAATTGCAATTTAAGTTTTAAACAAGAACCATACACACAACCAAAATCAATAGTCCTTGTAAGAGCCATGTTTCTGCTCAATAAAATGCTGTAATTGCATAACTTCTTAGTAGTATTATAAATGACAGGGTCATGTTGACAGCCACCCTCCAAAACAGTAATTAGTGGAAGCAGCATTACTCACAAATTATGATGATTGTTACATTTATGGCTCGCCTCATTGTGGTTGCACAGGTGGTGGACAGGGACTGAATGACTTACACTTGAATTGATAGAAGTAGCTCTCATTACTGTGACTCTCATTCTGTTAACCCCTTATTTGCCTCCATTAATGGCAAAGGAATTATCTGTGTTTGTTTGTTTTTTTTCTGTTTATTGAGTGCTGCTTTTTAATAAGGGATGGCCTTGCATCACAATCACCTTATTCTTACTGCCTGCCTCTAGCTTTAAATGGAATAAAATATTTCAGGTTATCACTGTACACATCTTACTATATAAGGGGCTGCTGCCTCTTTAACCTCTGGTTTACAATACTTTTTAGTTTTGTAGCTGAATAAGTAATATATATGCAGGGGATAAAGGGTGCATCAGCAGTATTGGCAAATTGCATCAGTAATTCAGAGTTTGCATATCATTTACGTACTGAGCTGTACAATATTTTTACAAAGAACAATGGAACCAGCTGTATTTTCTCAGTAAGTCATTTAGTGAAAAAGTAGTTGTTACTAGTCACTGTTTATTTACATTTTTAACAAGTGATTTTAAACAGTACCCATCTTTTCTTTTCTGTTTTTATAGTAATTGAATGTAGTTGCCCTTTAAATGGGTGTTAACCTTTTTGGTGCTTATGTCACTGAAGGGGTAGTGAAGGGCTCTGATTACTATTGTCTCTGTTTTATGGCTGGTGAGCTGCAATCTTAAAGATCACCAAAATTCTGCAATTTATGGTAGACAGACTTTCCAATAAGAAGTGAAATTTAAACTTCCTGTTTCAGTATTAAGATGTACTTTGTTTGCTTCCAGCTGGCGGATATTATTGCTTTTCTTCTTTTTTTTGTCTCCCACATAACCACCATCAGGAACCTGTTCTTACATCTAAATGACCCATTCATTCTTGCTGTATGGGCAAGAGTCAGGCACATCCATTCCCCAACCAGGATAAAAGCCCCATGTCTCATTCATTCCCTACAAATAAAAATTACTTCATGAGGCCATGTGTACCCCAGGAGGATAGTTTGTTTTTGCTGCCTGCTGTTTACAAATGCTAGAGTCTGTGCCATGACTTGCTTATAGCACACAAGTTAAGACCAGCTGATTGCACCTAGCATGCTCAATTGGGATGATGAATAAGTAACCTTTCAAAATACTGGCATGTGCTTCTGAGCCCTTACACGATACAGAGTGCAACACTCAAGCTGTTTTAAATCTTGTTAAGCACAGTAGAAAGGCATTCTTAGGCACTGTCTACTGATAAATGCATAGCTGTTTCGGATGCTCTGCAGACCACAAGTAAACATATCAGTGAACCTGATTCAACCATGCTTAACTTTAACAGGTTCAAATCATATCCTGTGGTACACTTTTTGTCAAATACTTGCCACATATTATGTCACTTATTTTGATGAAGAAGGTTTGATAATAAAACCCAGACTGAGAGTAGTTATTAGAAGAAGCAAGTGAATGGCTAATTCTACCTGGAATCTGGAGTGCTTATTATGACCTCTTTCGGTACTCATTTACCACCACTACTCTATCTCTATTAAAATGGTAACAATGTTACCACAATTGCTCTGTTTGTGTTAAAACGGTAACAATATTATCATCACTGCTTTATATATATTAAAATGGTAATAGTGATGTTTTAACAATGACTGAAGCAGATACTTTCTCCACACTGAGTGAAGTAAAGATTTACACAAGCAGGATGAAGGAAATTACTAGAATTATATATTTATTGCCATTTAATCAATTAAGCAGGCAGTAGTTCATCTGCTGAATAGCAGATGACAGTCTGGAAACCTGATGCATCAAATTCCATTGATGTGATTAGGCATGGAGATGTACCTTCTATGAAAGCATTTGTGGTGTGACGGGAGCACATATGAGACTATGCTTGATGCTGTGCTGCTTTGTAGATGCAGTGATTTGAACACCTGAGTTTCAATACATATGATTTAATGTTATTAACTTCAGTGAGGCATACCAGTTCTCAGTTTTTGGTTTCCTCATATACCAAAGGATATAACTTTTTGGACAAGTATATAACTGTTTGGACTTTCTATAACAACTTTACATTGTCCATGTACCCACTGTACAGCCTGTGTTAGGCTTTAACATTTTCTTTCTGTTTACAAATAACATAGAAGTCTAGACTTCATCATCAGCATATAGGTTGATCTTGGTGTCCAACCTCACACAAGTATGTGAAATAAGACAAATTCCTATTCCAAATCCTGAGCAGCCCCACTGAGAACTCACTTTTCTTACTAACTGTTCCAAGACTGCCTTCTTCTGCTTCTACTCAAAAACATAATCTTATATTCTTCTGTTTTGAATGCCAGCTTTTTACCCCTTGTCCTTGATAGTCCCAACACCCTCTTATGAAAAGTGCTGATGCAGGTCATACTGAAGTTTAGATATACTCCCCCTATCCACCTCATGGACATTCCACTCAAAGAACTGGACCGTACTAGACTACCAAGATGTTTTAGTTGTGAGTCTATGGCCATTTGCCAGAGAATGAACATTTTGTAACTATTGCAGTTTGTCCTACAGAAACATTTCCTTGCCATAACCATGGATGAAGGAATAACCACCTTCATCTTTCTCCATTTCTGCAATGCCATACAGTTATAAAAGAGAAGCTATGCAAAACATTTCTTGGTTTCATTGTCAGTTTGTCATTTTCTCAGACCAGTTTTCTTTTCCATAGTTACTTAAACTTTATAAGCAAGATGCATGACCAAGTATTCCTTTTGCAAATGTAGAGGAAAAATATATTCATTAGCTCTCCCTTACCAGTAACCCGCTAATCCTTCCTCAACCTTTTTAATAATATCCCACTAATATCTCTTAAGATTCCCAGGACATCTCAATGTTTATTTAGTCATTCCTAAAAAGTGACATCTCCTGCCCTAGGACTATCATGGTGTAAATAGTTGATCTTGTATTGTTGTTTTGTGATGTTCTCATGCTTTCTTCCTCATGTCTCTCACTTCATATTTTTATACGCATTTCTTCTTTTAAATGATTACCTCTCCCTTTCTTTTTCTTTCTAGCCAGTGACTTCTCCAACTTAGTCCAGTTAACCTATTAAATCAAGGGGAACAGGATCATGTTATTCCTGGGTTAGGCGAGTGATCTATGGCCCATTCATTCCTGCCTGGGAATCTCCATGAGCTGTCAGATTTCTAGTGACAGTCAGTCAGGCAGTATGTTGCAGGCCAGCTTGTTAGCCCTGAGTGGCAACCTACTATCTCACCCAGGGAGGAACCCCTACCCTTCTGCAGCTCCTCAAAGACTGTGATTACTATCACCTGAGGAGAAGTATGCACCTGCATGCTAGTTTCTCCTTTACTGCTTAGTGTGAGTGCACTAGGATAGTGCAACCTTGCCTGGCATAAAACTGCACTAGGTATACACCCATGTGGTGTGCCAGTGCTGCCCCCCAGACTGGGAAAGCTGGCAACAAATGCTCACTTGTAACCTCCCAGGCAGCCAAGCCACTAGTTAAACTTAGGTCCCTTGTACCATGGTTGGGGCTTTATCCCTGTATACCACAGGGCTGGCTTACTCATCCCAGGTTATAAGTTGTCACCTTTTCCATTAATGTATTCTTCTGACCAGAGCTGCAGCTGGCTCACCTGGCATCTGGTGTCCCTACCCATTGTAGCACCCTAAGTCCTGAAGCCCTGAGCACTTCTGCACTTCTTGATCATACCCTCTAACACTGTGCAGCCGGGGTCATTTCCTTGCTGTTCTAGTGTTTTATCAACACAAAATGTCATTGTACTACTCATTTGTTCCTCAATGTAAATCGTTCATCTTTGGAAAGAGAGGTAACCCAACTGACAAAGGGACAGACTGAGATATATGTAACAGATATATAGAGAGAAATAGTACCAAAGCTTGTGTTATTGCTATAACATGTACTAGGGAATCTGAAGTCAGTGGTGCTTGAATCCAGCAGTCAGCCTAAATTAAGAGCTTTAACTAAAACTTGTTATTTTCTCATCCTAAATCTCCCATTCTACTGAGGTTCTCTTTTTTGGATGGGTGATGCAGCATATGGCTTGCCCACCCTGGGATGGAGAGAAGTGCTTTGCCTCACTACTTGGGGGACACTGAGTGGGAGCTCTGGGTGATGCACCATTGAGTTTTGACCAGAAGAATATGCTGCCATGGTGTAATAAAATAAGTAAGAAGAAGTCACAAGCAGAAGTTCACATGCACACCCCTCAAAGACTAGCAGCTCTAGGTGCTGGGTTCTCCCAGGGCTTGGTAGAATCCCCTGATGTCTGCCTGGATGATGGTCCCACAACCAGCTCTTGACTCCCTGGGGAAGAAATGGACCAGTGATGTAATTCACCCTCATAAGGAATGAATGTGCCACATAGGTCACTGGAGACTGATGGTCAGCAGGCAGATGAGTTAAAAAAAGTGTATTTATGTATATGGTCTACATTTATGCCTGTCATCATCTTTCGCTTCTGCTGTTTGTGCTCTGTATACTATAGTTAATTACAATAAATTTTCTGTTTTCCTGTCAAGTCTAATATCCAACATCTCAGACTGCTGTTCCTTTTTTAGATTCGCTATGTCTCTACTGCAGCATATTTATCCCATCTTGGATATGCTTTTCTACTGCCTACATTTTATAATCTCCTGTTTCTGGTGAGCACACTTTATCCTTCTATACCTACACCTATATCTATATGACTGGCACAGTACAGTTTTTGTTGGTGTTGCTGCTAGTCATGTAATGTCTGCACTTTACGCAGGTGCCTCATTCAGCTGACCTATTTCTAACTAAGAACCTACACTGTACAGGATCAGCCTCTACTTATCACTTCATTTTTATATTCTCTTTATTATGTCCTAATTGGGCTCATTAAACCTCTTCACATTTGTTTCCTCACTAATGGCACTAACCAGTCTATTTATTTATCCTTCATTGACCTGGGTTAGTCCCACAAGGCTAGTAGCCTCTTTTCAGGGGAGACCAGAGATAGTATTTAGTCTTCTAGAGGAAATTTGGCAAAGAAATCAGGAAACTTCCTCTTCTCTTTTTGATAGGTGCCATGAGATCTTTTACATCCACCTCAGCTGCTACTACTAAATCAAGCAGATGGGACCTCAGTTTAACATCTCATCTAAAGGATGACGTATTCAGGAGTGCAGCAGCTCCTTCCTTATGCTGCACTGCAGTGTTAGCAATTCATCTACCTGGTGCGGGAATAGACCCCACAGCCTACTGCACCAAAAGCAAGTCTACTTGCTATCCATTGTACCACTGACCAGTTGCTTTGTTATTTCTCTGGTCCTACTTAGAGGACCTCTTTTCCATTTGGGCTTTGATGCAAATGGTCACCTCATGTCACTTCTTTGGCTATTTAATATTGTACAATCCCACCTTTAGTACTAGTTTCACACTCACTAACAATGCTTTTACATGGGAACCAAGATGCCCTGCAGCAAAGCTTCCTTAATTCAATTGATTTCTACTCTACTTATTTCAAATGACAGAGTACTTGTTGATTCATGTTTACAAATATATCTTTATTTTAATGTGTTTTGGGTAAATGATTTATCCACTTGCATTGTATATGATTGATAAATAGTTTTGCAGCTCTGTTTCTCTTGCAGTATAACATCCTTGAACAAATCAATGACAGAATGAATGAATGAATAAGATATTCAATTGTTCTTACATCTTCTAAAGAACCTTCAAAGTTCCTTAAACTCAAAGGCTTCTCTATTCCCCTTAAGAGGAGTAAAACAGCTCACATGTTCTAAAACCCGAAAAGTAACTAAACATAAAACAATGAGCATTTAAGTCATTCAGAAAGTCATCTTACAATGAAATTTTACCATAAGCTATGCATTCAGAATGACTTTATCAGTGGCAGTGGCATTCAGAATAATTAGAGTTGAAAAAGAGAAAAAAAAAACTTTAAATCTGTATCACAATTTTTATGGTTATTAAAATACAGAAATCCCACTGTGGCCAAAAGGGACTATTTCTGCAATTGAAGAAAAAAAAAACATTCAGAGACATATTAGCTGTATTGAGGTAAGACCTCATTATTAGCTAATCTGCATGCTTCAGAATTCCATGATTTTACCACTATTGCCAATCAGCACTCTCCTACAGTAATCACCTTTTGTGATGCATGCATTGCATTGGCACAGACACCTCCTCATTCATGCTCTCTCACACACACACACACACACACACACACACACACACACACACACACACACACACACACACACACACACACACACACACACACACTTTGCCATGACTCTTAGCTGTCCCTGAGTTAAATGAGCATCTCTGATGTAATCTCTTACTCCCCCCCCCTTATAACTCATGGATGATTACAGTTAGTCTATAATGCCAGGCATTAGACTTTAATTCTTCTTATTGTTCAGTCATAACATCGCAATGCTACACCTGTTCTCTATTAACTTTTTAAATGCCTCAGAGTAATATTTAAAAATCACCCTGATGTCTTCTAGTGTCCTCCTAGCTTTGTCAAGAAATCTTGTGTACAGCCATTTAGAGGAATTGCAGCCTCCCTCCATATGTCTCATGTATTTCATGCTACAAATCTTTTTCTATTTACTTTTTAAATGGCTTAGGGTAATATTTTGCATCCCTGTTGTCTACTGATCCCTCACACATCTTTTGTGTAGCAAAACTATTGTTCTGTTAACTTTAAGTGTCTGTAGGGTACAATTTTATACACTATTCCTTGTGTTTAGTGTGCCCTTCCACACCCCATGCATCTTTCAAGCTGCAAAACCATTGTTCTATTAACTTTTTAAGTGTCTTTAGAGAATTGATTACATTTCCCTGAAGTCTATTGTCCCTCCAGTATTGCAGGATCTGCATGTTAGTCCAGGGGAGTTTAGACTTATACATACTCACATAGACACTCAAACACACACACACACACACACACACACACACACACACACACACACACACACACACACACACACACACACACACACACACTACTACTTGTCCACTAAACTGCTTGCCACTTACGTCAAGTACAATCTCACCCATTGAAAGGGGTAGGTAAATGAGAACTTTTGTTTGAGCTAAATTACATCAGCAATTCTCAAAATCACTAGGCTATGTAAATTCCTTACTGCAGACATTTTCACAGGGCATGGCTATTTAGCATACGTCACTCCTCTGGAAAACATCATTAGCATTTAGCTCAGGCCAAGGAAATGCTCCACTGAGGAGCTCTACAGACTGTGTAGGATCACCACAGTGGTCAGTCTCTGAATCAGAAAGGGCCACCACTGGTAGTACCATCACATATTAGGACTTACCATAGGTGGTAGCCCTTTCTGATTCATGTCTGCTGTTAAATGCAGTCATTTTAATAAAAAACACTTTACTGCTTTAAAAGGATTTATAAATCCTGTTAACTTCACATGCTGGAAAAATGCATTAAACAACACACAGTTTGAAAGCAAAGAAAATATAAATATAAAAAAAAATATTGAGCAAATTGGATGAAAATTATGCTAGCTTATACGATTTTTATTGCTGCAACTAACAATCGGGTGACACAGGCTGATGCTAGTGTAAGTTCATTAATGGTTTATAAAGACTATTTATTGCTGTATTTATTAAGCATAAAAATAACCTTGTTACCGAAAAATAATATATTATTATGAATAAGATATGTGATTGTATAAAATAATCATATCAGGCAATCAGATTTTCACAGAAGTTACCTTATAATTGTATCAATTTGTGTTCTTTAAGAAATGCTTCCTTCTTACCCATTCATAATAAAAATCACAAGAAAAAACAATTAATTTTATACTTAACTATTTCCTTGTCTTACTTGTGTATAAGGTTTTAAGTACTGTTTATCAGAATGTCTGCTGTTTATGATAAGTGAAAGGATTGTATTATACAAATGAACTGCATGTTAATCTCTTGTAAATCAGTTTATGGCAGGGATAGTTCTGGAAGGTTTCATTCTGCAGCAACAGTAATCATATAGGCTTATGGCTTTACAAGCTATAAGCTGCGGAGTTGCCTGAAATGAGGTTTTTATGGATTTCATATTATTGCTTTTTTTCCCTTACGTACCATCTGGAGTCACAGAGATTGCCCCAGTTGCATTATCAATCTGAAAAAAGAAGAGGTGGTCATCATCAGGGATCTGGTTTAAAATGCTGTAGCTCAGCTGTGCATTAGGAGTTTCTGGGTCATCCTGATCAGTGGCACGTACATACATAAATGGTTTTCCTGCAAACACATATCGTTGAATAGTCAGATAAACATATCACAGCAAGTAAAGAAGCAAACAAACATTATCTATACAAATTCAGAACTTTGAAATAATTTGCAAGTAACTTTCTGTTTTCAAGGTACACTAAACTTTACCATACTCCTGTGTGTGTGTGTGTGTGTGTGTGTGTGTGTGTGTGTGTGTGTGTGTGTGTGTGTGTGTAGTAGCTTTAAGTTTATTAAATCATAACTGCACACATATAAGAATTTTATCTTCATGCATTTTTAAATGAATACACATACATTGTAAATCTTTCAGTACAGCTCTATATTTTAGTACAAAACAAGTAAAGTAAGAAGCTGATAGTAGCAAGGTTCTGAAGAAGCATCCTCACCAGGTAACTATGTATGTCTGTGGTCAAATATGTGGCCGGGGAAGCCCAGATGGAGCAACAGATTCTAACACGTTTACATGTCTGAACATAGAAAATGGGAGACGGGTGTACAGTGCTGTTCAGCAAGGGGATATGAAGACTTAGAATATTTTTAGTATTTCTTGAATCTAGGATATGAAGTTTTTTTTTTTCAAGAATCGATTTAGTCATCATCAGTCATTAAAATTGGTGTTGTTGATTTAGAAACTGAACATTCTGATGTTATCTACCACAGCAGTGTCCGCTGGCTGAGTCTGGGAAGGATATTGGTTATGTTCCTGGAGACATGTTTTGGCACACAACATAGCAAGCTTTTCTTCTCTGAACATAAAACATAACGAAGAACAGATCGAGATGACTGATTGCATGACTGCATGCAGTTGTATGTCATGGAAACAACCAGTAAAACTGTTTGTTCAATAATATCATGATATACAAATTGTGAACAGTTACATTCTTTTATATAATGGGGTATAATCTGTGTGGTTACATGTATAATAATTAAAGTATTCTTCATTCTTAATTATGAATAGTAACAGTAAACTTTTGTTGAAATTATATTATTGACTATAGTTCTAGTAAACTCATAATGCCAAATTAAAAAAACTGTTTCAATTAGTATTTTAAATTTAAGCATGTGCAATACAGTGTGAAAGTGAAATAAAATGACACAGTATTATCTTTTATACATATTTTATATTGAAGTAGTATAGTAGACAAAAAACAAAATAATACCCCCATAATAAATATAATTATTTTTAAATGCCTCCATAAAAAATGTTTGCCCACCTCTGACTTAGAAACATCAGTTTGATGACAGAAAGGAATTACTGCATCCACTTATTTTTTATGTTATGTGATGCATTCCTGAATGTAGCTTATCTCTATACCCCTCACTGCCAGCACTAACGCCAAGCACCCAATACTTGTATGGTGGAAGAACTTCCTCACTTTGCTCTTAGTCTGTGGCATTTAGGTTCATATAGTTTTCTATTTTTTGTTAAAAAGAACTGACTTCCTGCAATTTCTTTAAAGCAATAAAACCCCATTTGCTGTTCATCCCCTGTGAAATGTTTATGTCCATGAGGTTTCACCCGTCTTCTCCTTCTCTGACTTTCCTTAGCTGGACTACTAGGTTTTGTTCTAACTTGTGAAACTGCGCTGTTTCTTTACAAAGCAAATGCATATATTTAAATTGTACTCCTGCGGATCATTAATTTAATATATTTTATTTGCTGTGTTATATACTCATTGGCAGACTAATGCATCTTAGTGTAAAAGCATTTAATTCCATGATGCCTAATATTGTTTTGCATCTGTTCTGAGATGTGCATCCTTTCAGAAAACCATTTAAGCTAATAATTCATAATGAAAGGCCCAGTTCATTCTGATTCCATAGCATTCACAAACAGACAAGCCCCCTCTCCTTAATTTTCAAGGATATACCTCTTTGGTGAAGTATAGTTTTAACACAGCTCGTATTTACATATTTATTGTTAGTTTGTAATTGTTCTTTGGTTGAGTACAATGTTTTCAATTTGCTATGTTTATAATTATTTTAACTGTGACACCATCTGGTAGAAAGGACAACTTGATAACTGGTAGATATCAGTTAAAAGAGAACTCCACCCACGTCTTTTTCTTTCCATAAAGTGATTTTCCTTCCCTGTAATCAAACACTAAACACACCACATACATATAAAACCATCATTTAATAATTATTCCTTTTGTTTTATGTCCAAATTTATGTTTATCTTTATTTCTTGCATTGGTCTTGTCATCTGTTACATCATGAAGGCTACTAAGAATGGCAGAGTAATTAGGTTAGAACACTTACTCCAGCTACAGAGCCATTAAGAACAATGGCATTTAGATGTGCCTTATTAATCACAGATTGCCAGTATCACACCTCAGATAAATAGTGTGGCCTGGAGTCTGAACAAAAGGGATGTTTTCATGCTTAGTTTTCAGTTGGAAATGAAAAAAAATATTATTATTATTATTATTACACACTAGTTGCCTTTCCCTTTAATCAAACTTTGAGTGCCACAAAAAAAAAAAAAAAAAAAACATATTTTCATCTTACTTTTGTTGTTTTTTTTTCTATTAATTTGATTTTCCATTTTTTACACATTATTTTCTGTAAAAGTGCATGTTTCTTCTGGTGTTTTGTTACAGCATTTTTACATTGCATACAGTGTATAACTGAGACAAATCAATGAGTTGGGGAAGGAATATTAACTCGAAAGACTCTTAATTCTAGCCGCAGTAATATAAATAGTGAATGCAACACAAACCATCTCAACTTAAATGACACTTGTTAATCACAGGAGTCAGATTTCTCACAATTGAACACTGAAGAAGAGTTGACACCTTGAAAATAATTAATTCAGCTACATTTTCAAGTCTATCATTCAAACATTCCTTAAAATGCTGCATCAGTAATCATAGCTCTCAACCTTCCATCTCCAAAATGAGGAACATCCATCCTCATATTTAATGTCTTTCAGCTTTTCCCTGTTAAGGGTTGCCACAGTGGAACTCCGGTCCACTAATGATTAGTAGTGGATTTTTACAGTGCTGAGGTGCCAGCCGAACACCCAACCTTCAAAGAAGGCACACCCATTCACACATGCACCTACCTGCATGTCTTTAAATGTCACTCGACAGCAGGGAGGACATGCAGACTCCATATAGAAGGCACTTCAGCTGAGGATCGAACTGGAGAACCTCTTGTTGTAAGGCGACAACACTAACCGCTGCACCACCACAGTCTCCATAATGTGGAACAAATGTGCAAAATGTGGAACACGTACTAATGGCTTACTAACAACTTCAGCTAAGAAGGTCAAAGGATGGTTAAATTATGCTGGTTTTACTTATAAAGAAGGTCTTTTAATGAATTAATATGCTGTAGTTCTATTTACCATGGATTTCACTTAAAAAATTCCTAACATTGAATGTGTTACAGATGTTTTCAATGTGGAACTTCGAGGAACATGAACTTTGTAAGATCCCAAATGAAGTACGTTCTTCATAATGAGGTACACTTTAGAGGTATGTCAGTGATGGCTACTAATGAAGATCACAGGAAGCAAAATAATTAAAAATGTGGATTGATGCTGACAGGCAAAAGTAAGCAGTCACAGTATTATTGTAAGAAGATGAGAGCAAAAACCACAGTAAATGATATACTCATCCTAGGGTTTTCTCTCTGTCCATCTAAAATGACATCAGGGAGGTGAAGTCACTAACTGTAAAGTAGAATCATGCTACCCTTGGCAGCCCCTTTCAGGCTATTTTGGGGAATAACAAATTAGAAAATAAAAACAACCACTGACTTTGATACAGAGACATTAGTATTGCAGAAAAGTTCAAGCTAAGCTGAAAAAAGTTATTTTCAGTTTTTGGGGGGTATGATTCTCCTTTAAATGGAAGTTAGCAAAAAGAACTAAAACTCTAAGCTGCTAGTGAGCTGCATCTTGGGGACAAGGATTTGATTCCTTCTACTTCCATTTGCACTGTGTGACTCAGCAAGTCACTTATTCAGATAGTGCTCCTGGGTCACCCCTGTGTCTCATGTGTGTGTGTGTGTGTGTGTGTGTGTGTGTGTGTGTGTGTGTGTGTGTGTGTGTGTGTGTGTGTGTGTGAGTGCGTGTGCATGTGTGTGTGTGTGTGTGTGTGTGTGTGTGTGTGTGTGTGTGTGTGTGTGTGTGTGTGTGTGTGTGTGTGGGGCATGTGTCATAGGAGAGGGATTTTATCATTGAAAGACCATATCAAATAGTAATTCCATTTCTGTTTCTCCTGATTGCAGAAAAAAAGCCTTTCTACATGATCAGTATTTAACAGAAGTATCATTTTGATATGGCATACATTTTAGATTTTATAATTACAGTAAATTGTCATCTTTTCTTCCAAGTTTATTAAGACAGTTTTTCTAAGAATATACAGTTGTGTTCTGTCATTATGCAAATCTGTCACCTGCTATAATTTTTATATATTCATAGGTTGTTACTAGGCTAATGACAGCTTGGGCCCTGCAAGTCTAGCTGCACACCCCAAACCATTTTAGGTCCCAAGTATCATTCGAGGTGGGGGACATGTTAGTAGGCAGGTAGCTAAGGATTTGTATGGGGGGTGTTAGGATAATATTTTTCTTATTGAAAATCTTTGTCCATAAGGAACATGAGGGCCAGACCGGGGGTAAATTTACAATTTCTCATCCATTTGTCAAGGTTCTGTTTGAATAGGGTTAGGGATGAATTCTGTTTTACATGGATGGGTGGCCTATTCCTTAGGGGGGGTGATAATTTGGGACACATATCTGTCACTCCAGCACATTCTGTTTATGTCACAAGTGAAGTTCAGATCCCCACATTGATTTACAATCAAAATCTAGAAAGTCAGAGGACCGACCTGCTCCTGTTTGAACATGGTAGGAGCAACAGTCAGTATGTCGATGGGCAAGTGAACAGCAGTTCAGAAGATCATCAGCAGGGCAGAGAAATGCAGCATGTCTTTACATATCACTCATCGATATTAAGATCGACACCTGACTGTTGCTTGTATGCATCGATCATCTGACCTCATTAATATGCATGAGGCGATGAAATGCATCGAGGATATCCACGTTTGTGGTTTTGAATTCCGCAATTTTGATAGTAAACCCCCCACATCTATTGTCTCTGGTGCTGTTTATAAAGAGATTTTTTTTTTTCTATAAGCAGTGGAATCAGACTATTGCTGCTTTTGTCACCTTCAGGTTGCAACATTGTTTCTTGCTTTAGTTTTTCTAAGGGAATTTTTTAATTATGCATTATTGTGAAACCGTGCTGCTATTTTCCACCTTCAGATTGAAACATTGTTTCATGCTTTAATTTTTATAAGTGAGTTTTTCAAAGTATGCAGTGTTGTGAAATACACATATTGCTGTGCTGTTGTTTTCAGCATCCAACACAATATTTTCTCTAGATTCAGTTTTTATATAGAGGATAATGATGTGATCATAACAGGCTTATTGTGTGTTCAAGACATGGATGTCAACTGGGCATGGCCAAGATGGTGACCTGCTAGCAGCACAAAGATTTTGCTCTCTATTTGTTAGAGAGACTGGAAGTATATTGTTTTGGGCATAGTTTTGAGATATTTTTATTAATATACAATCAAAATGTTAAAAAGCAAAAGCAAATAGTAATACATCCTGACAGCAAGCTTAAATAGTAATACATCCTGACTACTTGAACATCATTAGTCAATCAATTATCCAACATTCTTAAAGGAAAATTGAAGTTTAAAATTCAGCAGGGGTGTGCCCAGAGTAACTTAGTAAATGATAAAAAATGATGAAAAAATATATACATGTTGAATCACAATACATCTAAGACTAGCAGCAAAACCTTCTTAAAACAAACTTGGTAAAGGCATTTACCTAGTTAAGACTCATTTATAGAGCTGTACTAATCTAATAATAATAAAAATCATTATACACAATGAAGCTAAAATTTTTTGTAAATTGTGCAACATTATTAAAAACATATAAAATATAAATACATAAATATGTACTTAGACTTCAGAGATGTAACCAAGCTTATATCAATAGATATGCATATAATACCAAGTACATTAATAACCAAGGACAGCTGTAAATGTATATATGCCTGAAATAAAAATAAAATAAACGGAACAAAAACATGGATACAGATCATTTTCTCAATAATAAAATGTGATCAGAAGAGACATAGGAATTCAGTCCAGGGAGATAGTGTGCTTTCAGTTTAAAAATCCAATGTAACTCTTTAGTCTCTAACAAATTCATAAAATCATTCTTTTCAACTATTTGCAATACTCTAAAAACAAAAGAATGGTTAGGAAAAGAATAACATGTTTGGCCAGTGCATTTAGTTCGTTTTATTCTTAATGTCATAATAGTGATTGTATATTCTGTTCTTGAGCTTCCTCTTAGTCAAGCCAATGTAGAAAGCTGACCAGGAGACACACCCTGCTAGGTCTATTACGTCCATGCTCTCACATCTGCCCTCAAACCTACCTTCAAACAAATAATTAACAGTGGGGTGTCTAAAAGGTTGTTCCTTAGAGATGAATTTGCAATAATTGCAACTATTACATGGATAGGTGCCATGTCTGGTGTAACCGGACGGTTTCAAGGTTCTGGCAGCTTATCACACAACAACATTTTTAGATTGCTGTTATTCATATAGGTAAAAATGAGGTTTTTCCACAGCAATTCAAGAGTCGGTTGATCAATAGTTAGAATCTTTGAATTATTGGAGACAATATTTCTCAAAAATCATTAGTATAAGTAGTTAAAAATGTAATCTATCCTTTGATGTTCCATATGACCTTTTAAAGTTATTGTGCATAGAGGTGACAACTCTATTCTCCTTGTTCAATGGAGGGCATCCCAAAACCTCCCTTCTAACATCCTGAACCAGGCGTTTATCATAACTCCTGTCAATAAAGATCTTTGGCTAAATCTTTCTCATCTTTACATAACCTGGAAATTCTGAGGAATTGACTTTTAACAATAACCCTAAACATGATACTATTGTAGGACAGGATGCGTGTTCTTCCAACAGGCCTTCCTATGAAGATTGGATACCAGCCTTCCCCTTCTAATATCTAGAGTAATATCTAAAAAGTTTACTGAGACATACGATGCTTCTATAGTGAACCTGAGAAAATGTGTAGTAGACTCAAGATATTCTTTGAACTGAATGAACTCATCTAACGTCCCATCCCACACAATTAAAATATCATCCACAAATCGTTTGTACAGCAAAATCTTACTAAAACTGGGATGATTGAAAACTGTCTCTCCCACTGATAGACCACCAAGTTGGCGCACAGGGGTGCCCATAGCTACACCCATCTCTTGCAAAAATAAGCACCCCCTGAAGCTAAAAATGTTGTTATACAATATCAAGTCTAACAGTTGGCAAATGAGTATTACTTGACTATTGTCAAAGACTGGAAATATTTGTAATAATTCCCTGACTGATTGTATGCCTTCTTCATTGGGTATGCTAGTGAAAAGACTTTGAACATCCATAGTAAAGAGTAGGTGCTTGTCCCTCACTAGTTCTATATCCATGTTATCAATGAAAGCTAACAACTCATATGTATCCTTCAAGATACTGGGAATTTCTAATATAACAGGTCTAAGTGTGTCTTCTAAATAGACTGAAATATTCTCAGTACACCATTTACTGCCTGACAAATGGAGGTGGGAGGACATGTTTGTGCATTTTAGGTAAACCCTTTATTGTGGGTATAAGGGGCCATTCATTGTGGAAATAGTCATAAAGTTCCTTTGTGATCTGACGACACATCAATAGGTCGTAAAGAGAGTCTTGGACTACAATATGATTATTCTATTAATTACTATTTCAAACTTTATAGTTCTATATTTATAAATATTAATATACTACTGACTAGTAACAGCTATTGTATTACACTTAGTGTGATCTGCGAGTCCTTTAATTATTCATTCATATTAAAATTAAGAAGTAGTAGCAACTGTTTAGTTTGTTGGTAGTGGGATGGGTCTGTTAGTGAGTGATTAGCCACTGGGGATGCACAAGCCAGTGCATTTTTGTGCCGGTCCCAAGCCCGGATAAATGGAGAGGGTTGCATCAAGAAGGGCATCCGACGTAAAACCTCTGCCAAATTACTTATGCGGACAACATTTCATATTTCCATACTGGATCAGTCGAGGCCTGGGTTAACAACGACTGCCACCAGTACTGTTAGCCAACAGGGTGCTGGTGGAAATTGGGCTACTGCTGGCCGAAGGAGAAGAGGAGGGGGAAGGCATGCCCGAAGGCAGGAAGAGAAGAGGAAGGTTAGGTGTGTAGTAGTAAGGGTAGGAACTTTGAATGTTGCCAGTATGACTGGTATAGGGAGAGAGCTAGCTGATATGATGGAGAGAAGGAAGGCTGATATATTGTGCGTGCAAGAGACCAGATGGAAGGGAAGTAAGGCCAGGTGTATAGGAGGCGGGTTCAAATTGTTCTATCATGGTGTGGATGGCAGGAGAAATGGGGTAGGGGTTATCCTAAAGGAACAGTATGCCAAGAGTGTTTTGGAGGTGAAGAGAGTGTCTGATAGAGTGATGTTTATGAAGCTTGAAATTGATGGTGTATTGATGAATGTTGTTAGTGTAAGACCACAAACACGGAAACTATTAAAAGAACAGATATGCAGACTCCTCGAAATGCAAGCCCTTCTTGAAATCCAAGCTGTGCATAAACAGCACACAGCCAGTACCAGCCAACACCAATAAAAAGCGAACTTTACGAAAATAAAAAACTCGGCGAGAGACAAAACCTTAACGCCAAGTTTATTAATGCAAAACAGTAATAAAGGCGTTTTCACTGGAGACACTGCTCCAGCTTCTTCAGAGGTAATTTGAAAAACCGCCAAATCAAGCTTTTAAACCACGTCATTGCGTGTTAGTGCATATGCTCCACAAGTTGGGTGTGCGATAGATGAGAATTAAAAATTTTGGAGTGAGTTGGATGAATTGGTGGTGGGTGTACCCAAGGGTGAGAGACTAGTGATTGGAGCAGACCACAATGGGCATGTTGGTGAAGTGAACAGAGGGGATTAGGAAGTGATGGGTAGGTATGGTGTTAAGGAGAGGAATGCAGAAGGTCAGATGATTGTGGATTTTGCGAAAAGGATGGACATGGCTGTGGTGAATACATATTTTAAGAAGAGGGAGGAGCATAGGGTGACGTACAAGAGTGGAGGAAGATGCACACAGGTGGACTATATCCTATGTAGGAGGGCCAGTTTGAAGGAGTTTGGAGACTGTAAAGTGGTGACAGGGGAAAGTGTAGTTAAGCAGCATAGAATGGTGGTCTGTAGGATGACGTTGGTGATCAAGAAGAGGAGGAGGAGTGTGAAAACAGTGCCAAGGATCAAATGGTGGAAGTTAAAAAAGGGTGATTGTGAGGTGGAGTTCAGGGAAGAGTTAATACAGGCACTGGGATGCAGTGAAGAGTTACCGAATAGCTGGGTAACTGCAGCAGAGCTAGTAAGGGAGATTGCTGGAAGGTGCTTGGTGTGACATCTGGATAGAGGAAGGAGGACAGACAGACCTGGTGGTGGAATGAGGAAGTACAGGAGAGTATACAGAGGAAGAGGCTGGTGAAGAAGAAGTGGGATTGTCAAAGAGATGAAGAAAGTAGACATGAGTATAAGGAGATGAGACGCATGGCAAACAGAGAGGTGGCGAAGGCTAAGGATAAGGCATATGGAGAATTGTATGAGAGATTGGACACTAAAGAGGGAGAAAAGGACCTGTACTGATTGGCTAGACAGAGGGACAGAGCTGGGAAAGATGTGCAGCAGGTAAGGGTGATAAAGGATAGTGAGGGAAACGTACTCACAAGTGAGGAGAGTGTGTTGAATAGATGGAAAGAGTACTTTGAAGGGCTGATGAATGAAGAGAATGAGAGAGAGAGAAGGTTGGATGATGTGGGGATAGTGAATCAGGAAGTGAAACAGATTAGCAAGGAGGAAGTAAGGACAGCTATGAAGAGGATGAAGAATGGAAAGGTTGTTGGCCCAGATGACATACCAGTGGAAGCATGGAGGTGCTTAGGTGAAATGGCAGTGGAATTTTTAACCAGATTGTTTAATGAAACTTTGGAAAGTCAGAGGATGCCTGAGGAGTGGAGAAAAGGTGTTTTGGTACCTATCTTTAAGAATAAGGGTGATGTGCAGAGCTGCAGTAACTACAGAGGGATAAAATTGATCAGTCACAGCTTGACATTATGGGAAAGAGTAGTGGAAGCTAGGTTAAGAAGGGAGGTGATGATTAGTGATCAACAGTATGGTTTCATGCCAGGAAAGAGCATTACAGATGCAATATTTGCTCTGAGAGCGTTGCTGGAGAAATACAGAGAAGGTCAGAAGGAGTTGCATTGTGTCTTTGTGGACTTAGAGAAAGCATATGACAGGGTGCCTAGAGAGGAGTTGTGGTATTGTATGAGGAAGTCGGGAGTGGCAGAGAAGTATGTAAAAGTGGTACAGGATATGTATGAGGGTAGTGTGACATTGGTGAGGACTGCGGTGGGAGTGGCAGATACATTTAAGGTGGAGGTGGGATTACATCAAGGATCAGCTCTGAGCGATTTCTTATTTGCAGTGGTGATGGACAGGTTGACAGATGAGATCAGATAGGAGGCCCCATGGACTATGATGTTTGCAGATGCCATTGTGATATATAGTGAGAGTAGGGACCAGGTTGAGGAGACCCTGGAGAGGTGGAGAGGTGGAGATATGCTTTAGAGAGGAGAGGAATGAAGGTCAGCAGGGCTAAAACAGAATATATGTGTGTAAATGTGAGGGAGGGTAGAGGAATGGTGAGGATGCAGGGAGTAGAGTTGGTAAAGGTGGATGAGTTTAAGAACTTGGGATCAACAGTTCAGAGTAATGGTGACTGTGGAAGAGAGTTGAAGAAGAGAGTACAGGCAGGGTGGAATGGGTGGAGAAGAGTGTCAGGAGTGATTTGTGACAGACAGGTACCAGTAAGAGTGAAAGGGAAGGTCTACAAGAGGGTAGTGAGACCAGCTATGTTATATGAGTTGGAGATGGTGGCATTGACAAAAAGGCAGGAGTCAGAGCTGGATGTGGCAGAGTTAAAGATGTTAAGATTTGCACTGGGTGTGAATAGGATGGACAGGATTAGGAATCAGTATATTAGAGGGTCAGCTCAGGTTGGACAGTTTGGAGACAAAGCAAGAGAGGCGAGATTGCGTTGGTTTGGACATGTGCTGAGAAGGGATGCTGGGTATATTGGGAAAAGGATGCTAAGGATGGAGCTGCCAGGTAAGAGGAAAAGAGGAAGGCCTAAGATAAGGTTTATGGATGTGGTGAGAGAGGGTGGGAGGGTGGCCTAATGGTTAAGGTGTTTGCCTTACAAACGCAAGGTACAGCATTTGAATCTCACAAGGGATAATTGGCTAGGCTTAAAATGGTTCGCAAGGGCAGTTAGCTTAGTACTAATCTATGAACCTATGAACCTATGCAGGCAGTTGATGTGAAAGAGCATGATGCAGAGGACAGGAAGAAATGGAAACAGAAGATCCGCTGTGGTGACCCCTAACAGGAACAGCCGAAAGATCAGGGAATTTTTATTCCATGATAGAGGGTTTAAATGTTCTTATGTTTGACGTTTTGCTTTTATTCTTTATGCATCTAACCATCTAACCATAACAAACATTAGTATTTTGTTATTATTATTTGTACTAAATCATTTTATATCAGTTTATATAAATAATTTTTATAAATATCGGTTTACACATCTCTCATTAAATATCAATGGACTTAATAGTCCTTTGAAGAGGAGTAGTTTAAATAACTAATTAAAGATACGTAAAGCTCATATAATTTTTTTAAAGGAAACACATTTATTAACGGAAGATATAGATAAATTGGTGTTGAAAGACTATTCAGTTCTTTTGAGCTCTCATTTTAAATCAAAAAGAAGAGGCACTCTCATACTTTGGAGAAATTCATTACCTATGCCTAAAGTGTTAAACACCTTTTCTAACAAGAATGGCATGCTGGGTTTAGTAGTAGTAGTAGAATTTAATAAAAAAACATGGTTTCATCATAAACCATATCATTTTGTAGCATATTGAGAATGGCCAAGTGGTAACCATCACTATCCATGACTACAACTATACCACTATTATCAGCTTTCATAATTCTCACATCTTTGTTTTTGGATAATTCCTTGAGACCAATTCTTTCTTCGAAGGGGAGGTTATTTTTCTTAGATATGTTTCTTAACTTATTCCTAAACTCTTCTTCACAGGAGTCATGGAAGATTTGTAAGGTACCATGTAAAGATGGATTATAAGTAGCCCTCTTAGTTAGATGACTCTTTTTGGAAGTGAACTGAGAAACGTCATATAAGATGCAGTGTAAGTAGTTCATAAAATATATCTTTGGACCACTTCCATACGATAATCAGGTCATCAATAAATCTCTTATAAAATGCCACCTTCTGATATAACTTGTGGGGTTTGAAGTATTCCTGTTCCCACCACAAAATGACAATGTTTGTAAAAATAGCATATACCCTGGCCCCTGTCACCACCCTGGACCTCTGTTTATAATGTTTTCCTGCAAACATAAAAAAATTCAGAATTTTGTATCAGAAACTTGTAGCATTTACTGGAGTTACTGAAGGAGGTCCGCACACACACACTAAGGAATTCAAGTTTGAATCAATGAATGTTGTCTCCCTTTATACCGGCATCACTCAGGAGACAGGCATTGAGTTTGTCTGGAAGTATCTTTCAAAGTTCACTGATTTCAATAATACCTTGATCAACACTGTCTGCTTCCAGCTCAGTGTACTGAGTAGAGAGAGAGAATTTGGGAAGGCCGACCCCCTTAGTTCCTTATCTTGAACTATCTTCTGTTTCCTCACACTCTCCACTTAAAAAAATACACTTTATTCAGCTGCTTTTACTGCAATTGTGTTCTTCATACTTCTAAATTTTATTTTATTTATTTATTTATTTATTTCAAACTTCTCAAACCAGGGCAGACTAGAACTCCAGCCCCAAACTCTATTCCCCATGATAGTCCTTTGCAAATAGCCAATACCTTTAACAACTACTTCACTGAAGCTATTCAAACTTTAACAAAAACACTAACACCCACTACCCTCTCTCCTTTACAGAATCCAAACAGTTCTATTCCCCTCTTACAGTTACAACCAGTTCCAACTTCCTTTATCTGTAAACTCCTTCAGAAACTCAAACCTTGTACTCCGTCTGCAGATAACCTCCCAGCAGAATACCTTCAAGTAGCTGCCAAACCCTTAGCTTATCCAATATCCATCATACTAGGTGACTTCAATTACCCTAATATAGACTGGGAACACTACTCAAGCCCAAACACCCTAGCCCAAAAGTTCCTGGAATTCATAAACTCAAATGCCATGGAACAACTAGTCACCATCCCCACAAGAGGAGAAAACATACTTGATCTCATCATCACGAACATGGGAGCACAATGTTCAACACCGGAAGTATACCCCTCACTGGTGAGATCAGATCACAAACTAATCTCGCTGGAGGTCCTCATCCCACCCCCACCTGAAATAAAAAGACCACAGTAAAGAACTTCGACTTCACACTTCTAAAGACTAGTGTGGTCTCCTTTAAGGCCCCGAGCCGGAAAACAGTACTCAAGCCGCTGAATCACTTACAAATGCCTTCTACCAGCACCTGCAGGACTGCATGGATAAGGCAATCCCAAGCAAAACAAAGACTCTTTGTACCAAAGGCAAGCGTCCACTCTGGTGGACCCCAGCCATAAACAAACTATACAACAAAAGGAGGAAGCTACTACAAGATAGAGCAAAATCCTTAAAAGGTAAGACACCCTTAATCACTATAAGTAAAAAACTAAGAGCTCTCATAAAATCATCCAAAGCAAATTTTGAGAGAAAAATAGCTAAAGGCTCAAAAGACAATCATAAGGCCTTCTTTAGCTATGTTAGAAACCTGGGAGGAAACTCCCAGATATGCTCAGAACTAGTTCAAAATGATGTGAAGATTACTGATCCTACAGACATTGCCAACATACTGGCTGACAGGTTCAGTGCAAACTTCTCGCCCCCCCAAAAGGAGAGATATCTATACCAAGCGACTGCAGCCCCCCAAACACCTGCAACGCCCAAGTGAGAACTGCTCTCCCCAAAGCAAAAAACACAGCATCCATGGGACCTGATGGTGTCCCCGGCTGTGTGCTCCACGAACTCAACGAGGAATTAAACCCACAGCTAGGACAGCTGTTTAATCATAGTCTTACCTCTGGATACTGCAACTGTGGTCCCGTGCCTCCACCGACCCTGAAATTACGGCCCATTAGCTTGACAAGCCTTATCTGCAAAGCCATGGAGAGGATCATAATGGACCTCATAAATAAAGACATAGGGAATTTGCAGACTTTGGATCCATCCCAGTTTGGCTTTGTCAAAGGCAGATCATGCCTTCTAAACTTGGTTGACTTTTTGAAACAGTCACCAAAGCCATTGATGAGGAAAGGCAGTCCATACAGCCTACCTCGATCTGGCGAGGCCTTTGATACAATACCCCACTGGGTATCATTGAAAACTCATCAGCTTAAATGTTAACCCATACATCACAAGATGGGTTGCAAACTGGCTGAGTGACAGAACCCACAGGGTCAGAGTTGCTGGCGCCATGTCAGACTCAAAGCCTGTCACAAGTGGTGTACCACAGGGCTCAGTCCTGGTCTTGTTTGGCATCTACTTTTCAGTACAAGCAAACACAGGAGGGTTATGGCTGACAAAGTTTGCAGATGACTGCAAACTATAGTAGAAAACACATCTGACACAGATATCCTTCAGAAGGGTCTCACAGAAACGGATAACTGGTGCCAGAGCCATGGCCTAAAGTTAAATGCCAAAAATGCATAGTCATACCCTTTGGGAAAAACAAGGTTACTAGCTACCAAATAGGTGGCAATCCACTGAGTACAGAACAAGTTATCACGGACCTGGGGACCCAGGTTGATAGTAGTCTGTCATTCGACACCCATGTAGCTAAAGTAGTTAGGAAGACCTTCTACATTGCCCACCTTATCATGAAGGGATTCTCATCTAGATCAAGGGAGGTCATAGTCTCCTATACTCATCACTCATCAGACCAATGATTGAGTACAATGCCCCATTCGGAATGTATCTGACCCGACACTTGCAGCAGCTGGAGAGGCCACAAAAGTTCCTCACCAAAAGGATAAAGGGTCTCAAACATCTGTCCTATGCTGCCCGACTGAAAGAACTCCAGCTCTATTCAGTCTCAGAGGTGACCTTTGCCTAACATACAAGGCCATGTCAAACCCAGATTTGATGAATATGCTTCACCTCAAAAATCTAGATCCGTCAGAGCCACAAGGGCGGAGACTTAAACCTCGACACGGCTATTAATAGGGCGTGCTGGAGGGATAGATTCATCACCCAAAGACTCCCTATGCTGTGGAATAAAATCCCGGTATATGTGAGGCAGAGCACCTCGCTGGCCTTGTTCAAGAGAAATCTTGACCAATGGATGGGAGATCGCAGATATACCCCAGGGATTACCTCAGTGTCACTGCTCAACAGAGGCACAGCAAAATAATGGGTATAGTTCCCCATACTAAAGGGGTGGCGTAAGCCACAAAACTATGGGCTAGGCTTGTAAATGCCCTCGGGCAGATAGCCTAGTATGAACCTATGAACCTATGAACCTATTATAAACAGAACAATCACAGAAGGTACCATCCCTTCCATATGGAAAGTATCCCATATAATCCCTTTGCATAAAGGAGGTAAATCCACTGACATTTCCAACTACCGTCCAATTGCTCTACTCTCTCCATTAGCCAAAATAATGGAAAAATGTATCCACCATCAACTACACCAACACCTGCTCCATAACAACTTACTTGCTAACTGTCAGCATGGCTTTAGACCCTTTCATAGCACCACTACTGCCCTACTAAGCTTTACAGACTGTATTAACAGAAATCAAAACAACAACTCTCTCTCATCTGCTCTGTTTATAGACCTATCAAAAGCTTTTGATATGGTCAGCCATAGCTTACTTATCAGTACTCTAAAAGCCCAATCTCTTGACCCACAAGCTATTCTTTGGTTTAAATCCTATCTAGATAACAGACATCAAGCAGTACTCTGGAACAACAATCTTTCCACACCCCTCCCTGTGAACACTGGAGTCCCTCAAGGCTCTATCCTAGGCCCTCTTCTTTTTTCTATCTTTATTAACAATCTCTACACTATTGTTCCACAAGCCACTTGCATATGATGACTCTACTCTAATCTGTACTGCCAAGTCCTCATCCTCTCTCCAAACCCTTACTCAAATGGTATTTAACTCTGTAGAAAAATGGTTTACTGATCAATGTCTCCTCCTCAACCCCAAGAAAACCAAACTATTACTCTTCACTCCCACTCAAAAATCGCCACAGATCCACTTCACTATTAACTCCTATAATGGAACTTGTATCTCCCCTGATCCTACTGCATGCCTTCTGGGTATCACCATTGATCACAACCTCAGCTTTGATGACCAGATCTATAATACTATTCAAACTATCAATAAAAAACTAGGCTCTCTGTATAGAATCAAACCCTTCCTTACACAACTGGCTAGAACTTCCTTTGCCCAGGCTCATCTTACTTCTACCCCATTCTATGCTTCTGCCATTTATACCAATCTATCTAAGCACAAACTTACCAAGCTTGAATCTAGCTATAATAATATAGTCAGATTTGCTACTGGCTCTCCCTATAGAACCCACTACTGTCTCAACCTCAAACAACTCAAATGGTTAGAACTACAAAACCAACTACAATATAATCAACTTGTAATCACACAAAAAAATCTGTACCACCCTACTAATACTCCTATCCTCTCTAACCTGATCTCCCCATATAAAAATCTTACAACGCTACGCTCAGCTAGCAAGTTACTAATTGCCAACATTAAATCTAATAACAAAGCTGGAGACTCACTCTTTACAAATGTGGTGGGCAGAATCTGGAACAACCTTCCTACAACACTAACCTCTCTTTCATCTACTCTACTCTTTAAGAAACACCTCAAAGATAACCTACAAATACATTGGCTATGTCCCTGCTCAATGCCTGACTAAATATTCTTATTCTCCTTTCTCTGCCCCTTTTTCCCCTACCTCCTGGGCTACTGCCCCACCATAGTTCTAACTATTACAAGCTAACTCTTCTCTATTTATATCTTCCAGCCTACTCTCTTCTCCCTCTTTGACTAAGTGAAGGTCAATTTGCTTTTCGTGCCAATTTGCTTTTCTTGTCAAATATTGTATGAGCTTGTGCTGATTGTACTTTATAACTCATGGCTTAATTGCTCTTTAAAACCTATACCAAGACTTTGTAACTTTGATCACTCAAATTGCTTGTACTCTCTTTACAATAATTTTGTGCTTCAAAATGTATTTTAAGCTTGTTTTTTATTCTAACTATTGTATGTAGTAATCTTATCATACTTAGAGCTTTTCTCCTCGGGCCTCTACTGAAAAAGGATATGTATCCAGCTAGACTAGCCCGGTCAACAAATATAAAATAAATAAATAAATAAATTATTATCTTATTTTTGCTGTGTGCTCTTAAGTGTTCAAGTATTTTTATTCTGCTGCATTTATTACTGCTTGTTAATAGCCTGATTAAATGTATCTGCTATTCTAAGCATCTTAGCTTTGGTTTTAGCACTTGTACTTCAGGCCAGTTACTTTACATTTATTTAAGAAGGTTCTTGTGGTCTACACTCGTGTGGACAAACCCTTATTAAAACCCTCTCTCCATAAGTCCCCCCAAGCATTTGGAACACTATGTCTGGACAATTCCCATCAGCTTCTCCTGCCAGCCTGGTTGACATGGGCATATTGAGACATTGTAGCAACTGCCTCATGCTTACTGGCAACCCTCTTCTCCTAGGACATAATTCTTCCACCTGCGAGAAATGCATGTACATCAGTAACCTGAAGTCCATACTCTCTCATGCCACAGTCAGTACTCCTGACAAAGAGGAGACTGCCAGCACAAGCACCACACCACTCACATCACACAAAGCACAACACACACACACACGCACACGCACACACACACACACACACACACACACACACACACACACACACACACACACACACACACACACACACACACACACACACACACACACACACACACACACACACACACACACACACACACACACACACAGTTATGCAAAGGTCCTCAATAAAAACTTACCTAAACAACAGAGACCTCCAAAACACAATCACAAACATTCCACACACATCAAACACAACACACACAGCAGACAACACACCAGTGTCTCACAAACACAGCCCATAAGGCAAAACAATAAACCATCACAGCCCACAAAACATAACAATAAACCAAACATACTAGTCATTGGTGACTCAGCTGTGAGACACACTAATGGCCTCCTCACCAGGCCTGACATGGAGAAGGTTATGGTTAGTTGTCTGTTTGGTGCCACAATCCACCACATCACACATGCACTTAAGTCTCTCCACAACAAGCACAAGTATGACTCTGTCATTGTCCATGTTGGTGTGAATGACTTGAGACATACCTCCCTGGAATATATGAAGAGAGACACGATTGAACTCTCAGAGTATGTGTTCCAGGCATGCATGACCCTAGTCCTAAGCAGCATCCTACCTTCACCAAGAATGATACCACAATACCAATAAAAAGTGACTGACTTCAACAATTGGCTTAGTTTCTGGTGTTATTCCAAGGGGATCCAGTATCTGTGTGCCTGGGATGATATGGTTGACAGGCCTCGATGCTTTACCAGAGATGGACTTCACCTGTCACCACTGGGCTTCTGGATCCTGGCCATGGCTCTCGCCTCCCCCATCATGCCTTTTTTAGGTAGTGTCCCAAAGACAAACCTTCCAACATAAAAGATCTGTCAAAAAGCATATTGAAGGTCATGGTGCTTAATGCTAGGAGCCTTAACCTGAAAATGGATTCATTTGAGGGTCTCCTTGCACTGGAAGACGCTGATGTCTGTGCTGTCACAGAAACGTGATTCAAGGCTGCAGAGCACCCCTGCCTTACCAGGCTATTCCTCATTCCACACATTCCGACCCCAAAATGAGGTCAGGAAGACTAAGGGTGGTGAAGTCTCTATCTTCATTAAGGACAGGCACACATCCAGACTAGTTTGCCAGCATGATGCATTGGAACTATGCCAGATGCAACTGACAGTTGGCAGGAAACCCATCCAAGTTATACCTAGCTATAGAGCCCCCTCCATGACTCAGGACACCCATTCCTCTTACCTGGATCTAATTGACTCCATCAAGGTACACCCTAACACCCTGATCCTTGGTGACTTCAATTACCCCACCATAGACTGGGTAAACTATTCTTGCACTAATGCACTCTCTCAATCATTCCTTGACTTCATCAGTTCTAATGCAGTAGACCAGCTTGTCTCATCCCCCACAAGAGGACATAATATTCTGGACTTGGTTCTCACCAACATGGGTGACCGGTCCACCACTCCCATACTACATTCTTCCCTGGTGACATCAGATCATCAGACTGTCTCATTCGAAGTTTCTATCCCACACAACCCCCCCACCCAGCCATACTCAACCTAAACAACTTCTCAAAAGCTGACTACAGCCTCCTAAGGGAGGGTATCTGTAGCTTCACACCACCATCTCCCTCACAGGATGCAAACTACTATGCTGAACAGCACATCAGTGGAGTATACAAGCACTTGTACAACTGCATGGACTCAGCCATACCCAATAGAACTAAAATGTGCTCCTCAAGGAAACACAAACCTGTTTGGTGGACATCCTCTATCAACAGGGTTTACAACAATAGGAAGAAACTGTTGTCCAAGGGTAAAAAGGAACAAATTCCAAATTGGAAAAACTCCCTCTTTAACCTCAACAAGCAAATTAGATCACTAGTGAAAACCTCCAAGCCAATTATGAATTGAAACTAGCCTCCAAAACAAAGGGAAACCATAAAGTCTTTTTCAGTTACGTCAGGAACCTCCAAGGCAAAGCCCAGGTTTTGTTCCAAATTAATACTTAACAGTATCACTTACAATGATCCTGTTGACTTAGCCAACCTGCTAGCAAACGTCACCCCCTATCCCCCCAAAGGCCCTTTCAACATCCCCAATACTTGTTCCACACCTCACATCTCCATAGATCAAGTGTTGTGGACCCTATCCAAAGCAAAGAACACAGTTTCCATAGGATCTGATAGTATCCCAGGCTGTATTCTGCATCATCTCCAGCAAGAACTGGCTTTGCCATTGAACACCCTATTCAACCAAAGTCTGAGTACAGGCTTCATTCCAGCAGAGTGTAGAACTGCCATTGTCATCCCCTTGCACAAAGGTGGTGCCACTACTGACCCTGGAAACTATTGCCCCATTAGCTTGACAGTTCTGTTCTGTAAAGCCATGGAGCGTATTATTATGGATCTCATAAATAAGGACATAGGCAATCTCCAAGCACTTGACCCTACCCAGTTTGGATTTGTCAAGGGCAGATCTTGCCTGTTGAACCTGGCTGACTTATTTGAGACTGTTGCCAAGGCCCTGGATGAGGGAAAGTCAGTGGATACAGCTTACCTTGACTTGGCCAAGGCCTTTGACACAATCCTTCTCTCGGGCATCATTGAAAAGCTAACACAACTTGGTGTAAATCCCTATCTCATTAGTTGGGTGGCCAGCTGGCTCACTGACAGGACGAGCAAAGTCAAAATAGGCACCTGTACCTCCAATAGCAGACCTGTCACTAGTGGAGTTCCCCAGGGATCTGTCCTGGGACCCCTAGTGTTTGGCATCTATTTCTCAGAGGTCCAGGCAAAGAAAAAAGACCTGTGGCTGACCAAGTTTGCAGATGACTGTAAGTTGGGTGTTGTCACTGACTCCCCAAATGATGTTAACATACTGCAAGAGGGTCTCACAGCAACTAATGACTGGTGCCAAAGTCATGGCCTCAAGCTAAATGCAAAAAAATGTATCAGCATACCATTCAGCAAAAACATGACCCCTATTGATTACCACATCAACAGCAACCCCCTAAGCACATAACCTGTGGTGAGAGACCTATGGAAACTGGGTTGATAACAACCTCACATTTGACCATCATGTAGCAGCAGTGGTCAGAAAAGCCTTTTACGTGGTTCATCTCATAAGTAAAGAGATTGCATTCAGAAAAAAAGGAGGTTATTACCTCTCTATAGTCCTCCCTCATTAGACCAATAATTGAATATAGCTCCCCATTTGGGATGTACCTCTCCAAGCATCTGCATCAACTGGAAAGGCCACTGAAATACCTCACAAAGTGAATCCATGGCATCCAACACCTGTCTTATGCAGACAGGCCCAAATCACTATCACTGTACTTGGTATCCTACAGATTGCTCAGGGGTGATTTGTGTCTCACCTACAAGGCAGTCTCAGACCCTGCCCTACTAGAGATCCTCCATATCCATAAGTCTAACGTCACATGCACTACCCACTCAAAAGGCCTGAATCTAATATGCAACATCAACAAAACCTGCTGGAGAGACAGGTTTGTCTCCCAGAGGCTGCCCCATCTGTGGAATAGACTTCCCATATATGTCAAACAGAGCATCTCACTGACCATCTTCAAGCACAACCTTGATGAGTGGATGGAAAACCACAAATTTGTCCCAGTGTTTCCACCTGTGTCCCTCACTGACAGGGGTGACAGGTCCTGACTGATGTTTCTTTTTGGGTATAAACTCCTGGCTAGGCTTGTAATGGCCCTAGGCCCATTAGACTAGTAATCTCTAATGATCCTATGATCCTATGACAAAGAGTTGCCATATATTGTTTTTGGCTAGCTATACACATCATTTAGCTTATCTTACCACTTGTACTTTGCACAAATAATCAAAACAGAAATTTTAAACCAAGTTTTTTGTAGTGATTCAATATAGCAGTGTCAGTGGTGCAACAGGTTGCACACTTGCCTTTGGTGCAGAAGGCTGTGGGTTCTACTTCCATATCAAGTATATCGACTACTGACACTGCAGTGCACCTTCAGAGGGGTGCTGCACTCCTGAGTGTGTTGTTCTTCAGAAGAGATGTTAAACTGAGGCCCCATCTGCTTGAGTCAGTGGTAGTTCAGGTAGTTGTAAAAGATCCCATAGCACCTATCAAAAAGAGTAGGGGAAGTGCCATGATGCTCTGGGCAAATTTCCCTTTGCAGTATATATACCACTTCCAGTCTCCTCTGAAAAGAGGCTGCTAGCCTAGTGGGACTAGCCCAGTCAGCAAAGTATAAATAAATATTAATTTCATTTTTATTTTGGGATTTTTTTCTACATTTAAAAAATGTTTTCAAGACTACGGCAAGTAATATTACTATAGAAAGCTTTGATCAGACTAAAAGTGAAAACATAAAAACATTTTGTAACAGCAATAAGAAACAAATGAATAATGCGCAGATCACTGCAATGGCAGCAGAATCCAACTCTTTAATATGCAAACAAAGGTACAAAATATAAATTCATGCTAATGCTGTGAGCAAAACAATTATAGTTCTCATTGGTGTTATACACAATATCAAATGAGGACTATTAGAAATCAGATAAACGAATACATGAACATGGTTTAGCATGTGTGCATGAGGGTGTCAGATACATCAGATGGATGGCAGAGTAATATGCATGGCTATCATAGGCATAGGCATGTAGTAATGCCTTCAGGACAGCACCTAGAGAGAAGTAAGTCATCTGCCAAGGAAGGTGTGCATCAGAAGAGTTTACTATCTATTGAAGACAGAACACCAAGGCAGCAAAAGAGTCAGGAAGGATGCATTGAAAAGCTTCTCTATCAGTGCAAAGTTCAGAGAGAGACTGAACTCATGACATACTGGTTAGTAAATGAAAGAGACAACATACAGCAATGATTCCTATTCTCAGAGAAAAGAGGGGTGACACTTGGCAGTTGGATGAAAGCAGAGCAGATTTGCTGTTTCATTTACTAACAATACCTCAGAACATATTCTAGTGCAGTTATATGCAAGCACCCTGAGTTCCCCTGTACTACCTAAAGAAAAGTAAAACTTGATTTAAGGAATGAATGAACAATTCCATCTTCTGCCATTCTGCTTGTCATGGACATGTTCCAACATATAAGCCATAGCTACACCTGCAAGGATCATAGCTGACAGTTTGAAGTAATATGTCTCAATTTACACCTGGAGAGTGGGTGCTGAAGCTGCTTTATGGTGCCATGCAAAGTGCGATACAAAGTCGGAAATGGCAAAACCTGCACTGTGCATCCTAGTAGGAACCAGAAAGAAGAGGAAGAGTGTGCAAGAGATGACAGAAGGAAGGAAAGGTAAGAAGGACAAGAGACTATCAAAATTATGCATACTGCTCAGTGAGATAAGGAGAAGTAGGAAGACAGAGAGCGAGAGAGAGAAACAGAGATGGAGATAGAGGGAGAAAGGAAGAAGGAAGGGAAAGAGAGAGCGATGGAAGATAAAATGGAATTAAATCACTCATGGAAAAGGTCACAGAAATTTGATAACATTATTAATAAAATAACTACATACCTGGTCTTGAATTCTCTATCACAACTCCATGGTACTGTGAGTGTTCAAAAACTGGTGGATTGTCATTCACATCAATGACAGTAACGCTGAGTGTATATGGCCCATCTATGGCTCTGTTTTCAGCATCCATTGCTTCTATCTGTTATGAAAAAGATGAGGAGATGTTACAACTTCCAAAGACAAGTTACTTTTTACCCAAGCTAACCCAAACATTAGTATGATGCAGTAACAGTCGACATTGTGTTTGTCATAACCATATTTCCCATTACCAAAGTTAAAGGAACTTTCCTTCTGTTGTCCTGTAATACTCGTGCAGTCACCAGCTCTATTACTGCCATTAATGCATAACTCCATAAATAACTACATTTTGCCTGCATTCTTTGTCCCTCTCCATACGGAACTATAAATGTTGTTGTCGCTGCTTATCTTTGCTTATTTTGGTGGCCCTTTCAGGTTATCAAGTTTGTTGGAACCAGAGGCATATGAGCATACAACCCTAGTAATGAAACTGACTCCTGTGATATGAACTACTTCTCCTGAGATCCATAAATTTCCTGTGATGGTAGGGGTCTTCCAGAATCAGAAAGCAAAGCTGAAACTACAGGCATTGAGACTGGTTAGACAGAAACTCACTGTCAGAGCTAGACATATGTATTCTTACTAAAGCCCCATCACGGATATGCCCTATTTCTCAGGAGAAAGTAGGCTTCAGTGCTAAAAAGGGTAGGAAATGCTAGCCCATGTTGTACTTATGGTATCTAATGAAATGTGCAAGTATTTAAAGAGTTTAAGAAAACATTTCATCAAAAAGGTGCCTGTATCGCTTGGTAGCACTTTGGTAGCAATTTCTGCAACAGGATAATTGACTAAGATAGGATTTTGAAAAGGTGGCTTGGAAATTCTGTGGATAAGGTTATTATTATTTCAGGTGTTCTAAATGTGTTTCATATATAGCCACATGCCTTTGCGAGACACTCCACAACAGGGACCCCTACTAATCGGCATATACTTCTCAGAAGTACAGGCAAACACAGGAGGACTATGGCTAACCAAGTTCGCCGATGACTACAAACTGGGAGCCATAACTGACTCTCTGGCTGACATGGACATTCTCCAAAAGGGCCTTACTGAGACGGACACCTGGAGTCAAACTCATGGTCTCAAGCTAAATGCCAAAAAATGCATAGTCATCCTGTTTGGGAAAAACAAAACACCCATGAAATACCACATAGGTGGCAGCCCCCTTAATACAGAAGAGGTAATAAGAGATCTGGGGTCCCAGGTCGATAGTAATCTCTCCTTTGACAATCATATTGCCAAAATAGTTAGGAAATCCATCTATGTAGCCCATCTAATTACTAAAGGGTTCGCATCTAGAAATAAAAAGGTTATAGTGCCTCTCTACTCATCACTCATCAGACCCATCATAGAGTACAATGCCCCGTTTGGGATGTACCTCACAAGACACTTCCAACAGCTGGAAAGATCACAAAAGTACCTTACCAAGAGGATTACTGGTCTCAAACATATGTCCTATACAGCCCGACTGAAAAAACTCCGGCTGTACTCAGTGGCATATCGCTTACTCAGAGGTGAGCTCTGCCTGACTTACAAAGCCATGTCCAACTCAGAATTGATGGACATGCTCCACCTAAAGAAATCCAAGTCACTGCGAGCCACTCGCTCTAGTGAGCTAAATCTCACCATAACAATAAATAGAACAAGCTGGAGGGATAGATTCCTGTCACAGAGACTCCCCATGCTTTGGAACAAAATTCCTAACTACATTAGGCAGAGCCCCTCACTAACACTCTTCAAGAGAAACCTTGATGAGTGGATGGGTAACAGAAAATACACCCCTGGGATGAGATCACTTCATTGGCTCTTCTTGACAGAGGCTCAGTTAATTAATCAATGGGGCAGCGAAAGCTGACACACTCTGGCTAGGCTTATAAATGCCCTCGGGCAGACAGCCTAGTACCTACCTATGAACCTATGAACCTATGAGGCAATCCAATGTATTTGTGATCACTTTATTATCAATGCTAAGATTCGTTGTACAATGGTATATGATTGCATTGTTTTACATCACATCAAAGTATTGTGTTTCAAATGTAGAATCTTTGAGTTCTCCAAAATGTAAAAGAATGCTAGGGTCAACATGCTTTTAACTAAAATACCAGAAGGTTTCTTATTTTTCATGTTTTGTCCCCATGGTATGTGTTCACTAGATTAAAACTGCCTTATGTATAAATGGTGTTTAGCTGATGGGAGGAATGTATGGTAAATCCAATTAAATACTTTTAAAAATAAATCTTTGTGTACCATAAGCTGAAACGTGTATACTTTAAGAAAACTTCACTACTGCATGATCCAATTGGTTAACTGGATTTTATTGGAGGAAGTATCTATGTGTTAAAGGGGTGGATTCACAAAGTTGGTAGTGCATGCTACAGATGACCTAATCAGCTGGTTATCACAACTAGTCTACAAACCATTTTAACAAAAGGTGTCTTATGACAAGATCACTTTTCTGCAGGCCAGATAAGACAATGCACCCACGAAAGCAAAACAGCATTGCAAAAAGAAGATGCGTTGTCACTACTGTTTTGCAGCTCAGGAACATGCACACTGCAGATAGACTTGCACATATACTTTTTATTAGCCCCTTTTCATGTCTACAGCAATAGAGCAATATATGGCCTTCTCATAATTTCAGTCTAATGTTTTATCTACCAGAAGCAAAATACACATTTTAAGCTGCCTCCATTGGCATTATTTTTTCCTTACTAAGATCCATAATTCCATTCCTGCCATATTTTGGCAAACAGACCATTCATGTCTGAAAATTAATTAAACAAAACCACATATACATTACACAAAAATGATTATCCTCTCAAATAATGTTAAAAGAAATCTATGAAATGTTTATGAATATACACTAAATTAAAATTAAGGATTGGTACATATAACCTGCTTAATGAAGGTCAGGGTACAGTAGAAACTCAGTTATCTAAATGTCCTGGGGGCATGTAACTTTTGTAATATAAACTTGTCAGGATTCAAGCCTTTTTTAACATTTCTAATCTAGACTGATTATGTGTGGGCAGTTGCAGTCTCCTAAATGCATTCATTTATTCATTTATTTTCCCCCTAAACACACACACACACACACACACACACACACACACACACACACACACACACACACACACACACACACACACACACACACACATGTATGGCAATATAGAAAATCATCAGTTTGCCTACAGCACTTCCTTGGGGCAGTAGCCTTTTATTGCTTCAATTAGGATGTCGCCTGCACTGTAAAAGCACATGGAACTGTGCATACTGCATCAAATTAACAAGACTCGATGAAAAGACTGGTTCTCAACTCAATGTGTTCCAACCCTGTGGAATAAGTTGTCACTACAGATCACACAAAGTACTATTTTGTCTACCTTTAAGGTTATTATTGATGATTTGTACCAGGGTTATCATGTATTGCCCTGCTTAATTTGAAAGGTGAATGCTATCGTAAAAGGTGTCAGGAACTTTAAGTGTGTCTATTTAGAAGTATATGTAGCTAGGCCTCTTATTGTCCCTGTGATGGATTGATAAGCATTGTTTCTATATTACTTTGTTCCTAGTCTGGATACTTTAAGCAGGTGATCATTTCTCTTGGCACACTATTTTAAAATGTAGTTCCAGCACTTTCTGTTTTCTAGTAGCAGGTAACAGGTAACTGGGTGTTTATGATTACCCTGTTACAGTCAGCTGATCACTATGACATTCCTCAAGTAGGTCACATTACTGCTCTTCATATCTTAATTATATACGTACTTTGCAATGCAAACTAAAGGTAAAATACAGGTAAAAGAAGCCACTTCACAAAGGCAGGCCATACATTTACTAATTTTAATGGGGGATATGACTGAAACTCAGATAATCCAGTGACTCAGACTCCTGGGTTTTGAAGAAACTGGTTGTACTATATATCCAACATCAGCAGAGAACTGCATTAATTCTAACACTTGGTCTACCCAGTTTCAGACCCTAAGAAAAACTTAAATGTACTGATTTGAGATCAAGAAACTCTTAGCATAAACCCAAAGTAAACTCTTCTTTTCCTCCACATGATTCTGAGAATTACCCACTTCCTCTTCTAAACACTACTGAAAAACATAAAAACTTCTTTGCAGTTTCTATCACAACAGCACAAACTGTGAGCACCTCAACACCGGCTCTTATACCCTCTAAACCTACTTTTAGATACAATTACATTTTACCTTTTATTCCACTCTAACACCTTTTCAAGTAATTTCATTTCCCAGTTGCTTACAAAAATCCCAAACATATTCCAATTTTCCTTTTTGATTTTCAACCCAGAGTCTTTAAAAACTGCAAAATACATTTGTTGCATTCTTACAAGGCTTTACCAGAAAGGCTCATCCAGACTCTGCTACACTTTGCTGTGAAGGAAAGGTTAGTTTGCTTTTATTTTTTGTATATTTTAAATACTGTAGTTTGTTTTCTTTACCTTGTGTTTTACTTGCATTCTGCTTTAACAGCATATTAAAACTTCAAAAGAGACCACAGCTCTCTCTCTCTTCTCAGTCAGGCAGAAATTAGAACTGAGTCAGGCAGAAATTAGAACTGATCAATTAAGGACTCATTCATAAGATAGAAGAGGTCACTTAAGGTTAATCATTTGTTAACTGAGGGGTGGAGCTAGGAACTAAATCTTCTATTTAAGGGGTAAAATAAAACATTTCAGAGCTTTACCAGAAAGGCTCATCCAGACTCTGCTACACTTTGCTGTGAAGGAAAGGTTAGTTTGCTTTTATTTTTTGTATTTTGTATATTTTAAATACTGTAGTTTGTTTTCTTTACCTTGTGTTTAACTTGCATTCTGCTTTAACAGCATATTAAAACTTCAAAAGAGACCACAGCTCTCTCTCTCTTCGGCAGAATGTTTTCCCGTCCACCCACCTAGTTACAGTTGCCTTGTTAAATACCACTGTCTTTCTAGTTGCCTGCCTCTTATGTTAATCTGACCATATATCTCATTTCCTCTCTCCTTTCACTGGCTTGTGTGAGTAACCACAAAATCAAAAACCCCTCCCCTTCAACTATTTAAATTTATTGGCCATCCTACTGTATTCCATAGTACCAGAATACAAAAGTGACCACCCCTTTCAACCCATCTTGCTGTTTTAAAAATAGTAACTAGTCCCCACTAAACCTTGACTTTTTAAACAGGTAAAACTTAAGTTACCTACTTTCACATCTAACTTCTCTAGTGCAGACTGCAGTGTGCATTTATTTTTCATCTTACCTTTAAGCATCCCTGTGACTAGCACTTTCTCTAAGCCTTAAACTGGTACAAGCACTCAACTCTCCTTGTTAATAAGGAGAAATTAATAGTAGGCACTAAACAGCCTATAATTGCAAATTACCTTGCTAAGGTAAGGGAAAACAGCTCCTGTACTTTACAAAAAAAAAAAAGCACCAAACCAGGCATGTCCAAGGGTCAGCTTCCAGTGATTTCTCCTGTCCACCTGGTGAATCTGGGCAAACTAGGGAAATGCAGCAATTGCCTCATGTACACAGACAACCCTCTCCTCCCACCACCCAACACTACAACTTGTGAGAGATGCACTTACATAGCCAAAATGGAAGCAAAGCTCTCTCCACCCAAGATTGTGCTAGACAGTCAAGAGGAGAAGATTAACACCCACACCACACCTCAAGCAACACATAGCCCTTCTAAACCCACACCACCAACACCCACATATAGCAACACTAAATCCGCATATGCAGAGGCCCTTAACTGTAACCTGCCCAAGCAACAAGGACCTCTGAAGCTGAAATGCAAACAAACACCAATCACAACTAAAGTGTCACATAGTTCACAACACCAGTGTGCCACCCAGCAACAGCCCCTAAGGCAAGACAATGTACCTAACACTTTAGTCATAGGTGACTCTATAGTCCGGCACACTGATGTCCCTCTCACCAGGTTGAACAAGGAGAAAATTACAGTCAGCTGCCTGTCGGGTGCCAGGATCCGCCACATACCGCATGCACTCAAGTCACTCCACAACAAGTACAAATATGACTCTGTCATTGTCCATGTTGGAGTGAATGACTTGAGACGTACCTCCCTGGACTACATGAAAAGAGACATGGAAGAGCTCTCGGATCATGTGGCCCAGGCAGGTATGACCCTAGCCCTGAGTAGCATCCTGTCTTCACCCAGAATGATACCACAATATAAGGACAAAATGATTGACTTCAACAATTGGCTAAGCTTCTGGTGTCATTCAAAGGGGATCCAGTATCTGTCTGCCTGGGATGACATGATTGACAGACCATAATGCTTTGCCAGAGATGGTCTGCACCTGTCACCCCTGGGATTCAGGTTACTGGCTAAGGCTCTTGCCACCCCTATAGTGCCTTTTTAGGCAAAGTTCAAAGGACAAAACCACCACCGTAACAGGTACAAGCATGCAAAATCTGAAGGTAATGCTACTCAATGCTAGAAGTCTAAACCTCAAAATGCACTCTCTCGAGGCACTCCTAAAAATGGAGAACATCGATATCTGTGCAGTAACTGAGACCTGGTTCAAGGCTCCAGAGAGCACCCCTGCAATCCCAGGCTACAACTCTTACCACACTTTTCGGCCACCAAAGCATGTCCGAAACACTAAAGGTGGAGGAGTGTCCATATTCACCAAGGATATTCACACCACCAGGCTAGTTGCCCAACACAATGTGTCTGAAGTTCTCCAGGTGCAACTAACACTAGGTAAGACTGCAATCCAAATTGTAGCTTGCTACAGATCCCCCACCATACCCCAAGATTCTCACTACACCTTTCTAAACATACTGGAAAATATTAAGATAGAACCAAACACCCTAATACTGGGTGATTTTAACTACCCTGCCATTAACTGGGAAAACTACTCATGTACCAACACCTTTGCCCAACGGTTCTTGGAATTCATAAATTCCAACGCCCTGGATCAACTAATCCATAGACCCACCAGGGGCTCCGATATCCTAGACCTGGTTATTACCAACATGGGAAATCAAAGCTCCACACCTATGGTCACCCCCTCATTAGTCAGGTCTGACCATAAGCTAATCACCCTTAACATCCACATCCCACCCCCACCCCCCCAGTAAGGAAATCTCCATAAAAAACTTCTCCAAAGCCAACTTCATGCTACTCAAGTCAGAAGTGACAAACTTCATGACACCCATGCAGACGGGAACTGAAAGTTCAACTGCTGAATCCTACACTAAGGCACTGTATGAGCACATCCGCTCATGCATGAATCGTACCATCCCAAATAGAACCAAGATGCTCTCATCCAAAAAAAAAGAAGCCAATCTGGTGGTCCCCTGCCATAAACAAACTTTACAACAAAAGGAAGAAACTGTTGCAGAAAAGAGGAAAGTCCCAGGATGCAAAAAACTTCCTTACCAGCCTCAGTAAGAAACTGAGATCCCTCATAAAATCCTCCAAAGCTAGTTACGAAAATAAAATTGCCAAATATTCCAAAGACAACCACAAGGCATTCTATAACTATGTCAAGAATCTAAATGGCAATGCTCAGATCTGCTCTGAGCTAAAACAGAATGGCATTAAATATACTGATCCCAAGGATATTGCCAATATCCTGGCAGATCGATTCAGTGCCAACTTCACCCCCCTCTCACCCCCTAAATGGCCCATCTCAATACCGGAAGATTGCCAAATTCTGGTAATAATGCCCACACAGGTAAAAAACGCACTCTCCAAAGCTAAGAATACAGCATCCATGGGACAAGATGATATCCCGGGCTGTGTACTACATGAACTACAATATGAACTGGCACCTTACCTAAGTGTCATGTTTAATCATAGCCTCACCTCAGGTTTCATGCCCACTGAGTGGCAACAGAGCTATAGTTATCCCATTCCACAAGGGGGGAATCCACCTTGGATCCTGGAAACTACCGTCCCATCAGTCTGACAAGCCTTATCTGCAAGGCCATGGAGTGTATTATCATGGAACTTATAAATAAATAAAGACATTGGCAACCTTCAAACACTGGACCCCACCCAATTTGGGTTCGTGAAGGGCTGATCTTGTCTCCTGAACCTGAATGACTTCTTCAAATCAGTCTCCAAAGCCATGGACAAGGGTAAGGTGGTCCACACAGCCTATCTAGACCTTGCCAAGGCCTTTGACACCACCCCCCACTCTGGAATCATAGATAAACTTACTAAACTGGGTATTAATCCCTACATCACCCAATGGGTTGCTAACTGGCTTACTGATAGAACCCACACTGTAAAAGTAGACAACTCCAAATCCAGCTCCAGACAAGTGACAAGTGGAGTACCTCAAGGTTCAGTCCTGGGACCGCTCTTGTTTGGCATCTACTTCTCTGAAGTACAGGCCAACACTAAGGGACTCTGGATAACAAAGTTTGCAGATGACTGCAAACTGGAAGCCATTATTGAATCCCCAAATGATGTGGATACTCTACAAAAGGGCCTTACAGAAACAGATGCATGGTGCCAGAGCCTTGGGCTCAAGCTCAATGCCAAGAAATGTATAGTTATCCCCTTTGGGAAAAAACATGTACCCGTGAATTACCATATAGGTGGCAGTACACTAAGCACCAAAAGTGTGATAAGAGACTTAGGGACACAGGTGGACAGTGGTCTCACCTTCGATAACCACATCACCACAATAGTCAGGAAATCCTTCTATGTGGCACACCTCATCACTAAGGGCTTTTCATCCAGAAAAAAGGAGGTCATTGTCCCACTGTACTCATCCCTCATTAGACCCATTATAGAATACAACGCCCTGTTTGGTATATACCTCTCAAGACATCTGCCACAACTGGAAAGGCCACAGAAATACCCCACTAAAAGGATCACAGGCCTAAAGCAGATGTCCTACGTTGACCGCCTTAAAAAACTCCAGCTATACTTTGTCACATATCGTCTACTCAGAGGCGATCTCTGCTTAACATACAAGGCCATGTCAAACCCAGAGCTGTTGGACATGCTACACTTAAAGAAATCCCAATCCCTCAGAGCCACATGCTCCAGGGATCTAAACCTTGTCATCACAATAAACAAAACATGCTGGAGGGATAGGTTCCTGACCCAGAGACTCCCCAGACTCTGGAATAGATTGCCCATACATGTCAAGCAGAGTGCCTCTTTGGCCCTCTTCAAAAGGAACCTTGATGATTGGATGGGAGAAAGGAACTTCACCCCAGGGATCATGTCAGTCACCCTGCTAGACAGGGGTCCAGGGAAGTAAATAGTGTGGGAAGAAATAGCCAGGGAATTGTTATGGCTAGGCTTGTATAGGCCCTAGGGCTGATAGCCTAGTACCAACCTATGAACCTATGAACCTACAAGCATCTTTAACCTCTCATTCTCATTATGAATTGTTCCGATGAATGGAAAATGCCACATTTATTCCTGTCCCAAAAATACCTAACAATGCAGAAACACTACCATCAAATTGCAACTCTGTTCCTTTGCAAAAGTTCTTGAAAAAGTGTTCTTTAAACAAATTTTCCATTTTTAAAAGGTTGTCAAAAACCTGGGCAACACAGATTTCACCCCAGTTTCAGTGCTACTGCTGCACTATTACAAGCAAATAACACAATTGTTCTAAATATGAGGAAAGGTCTCCTTGTAAGTGCTCTTTTATATGGGTGTAAAAAGCAATGATTCCTTTGACCACACTTTCTTTATTATGCATTTCAGTGACACAAGTGTCTCCTCTAACACCATCAGATATCTCACTAGTTATCTTTATAATATATTATACAATGACTGGCCATTAATATTCAAAAATGAGCATGGTGATTGGCCAGCCCAACCAGCATGCCCGTTGTAAATCCGAGAATATACTAACGTGAAAAAGTCCGGTCGCAGGACTTTTTCCCATTAGTATATCTCCTATTTTTTTTTTTTACTTTTCTTTCTTTTTTTTTTTGCCTTAGAAAAGAAAATGGAAGACATGAAATGAATGAGGGAGAAGGTGCAGACAAAAATAAGAAGATAATTAGGTACGTTCTGCAAAATTAAAGAAACTTACCTGGTTATCCTTTTATTTTGTCTGTCCCAGCTCTCCTGAACATAAAAAGTCTCCCGATTTCTTTTGTTATTTTCAATTAAAAAAAAAATAAATAAAAAGAAATGGAGACCTTTTTTTCTCCATTGCTACTTCTGCACAGCACTGGTGTACTGTGTAAGCATGGGAACACAAGTTCCATACACAGGCGTAGTACATCAGAAAAAGCCCTAGGATACTGGAAAACCACGGAAGGGTAGCATGGAGGCATTATAGAAAGACATTAAGAAAAGTAAGTATTTTTTTCTTAAATAATGTCATTGTATAATAGCAATAACCCACGGCTGGGTGTGGGCAATACTGGATTTACCCACGGTTGGCTTTGTTTTGTCACTTGGGCTTCGCCCTCATGACCAAACCACACCAACTGTGGATAAATCCAGCATTATCCACACTCAACCATGGGTTATTGCTTAAATATTCCAAACCTGCTTCAATAATGCACTAGATTTACCAATGTTTTTCACTTCTGGAGTCCATGAAGAGTTCATACTCAGCCCTGTACTATTTCCTGTATTTATAAATTCTATCTACACTGATCTCAATCAAATAAATACAATTCTTTATAATAACGACCTTATATTTCTTAATGCCTCAAGTTCACAATATCTAATTCTGAATAACTTCCATAATATGTATTCCTTTTTTCCAACTCAAATTAACTATTACCTCTTGGAAGAAAATAAATGTGTAAATTATGCATTTCATTGTCCAACAAAGCATGGTTATTTATGTTGGTATCATTACTGACAAAGTCCTTTTCATAATACCTAAGGAATCTACGCTGTACTAAAACAAGATACTGTATTGCTAAAACCATACTCAGCTGAAAACTGGAATACATGTGGTTTCTTTTCACCTAAGATAATTCCAGAAACAGGTATATTACAAAAAAGAAGAATATATTAAGCAAAATATACTACTTCATTCAGCTAAAAGAAAGCAGGGCACACTACTGCATACTTTTTTGTTACCTGATCGCTCCTGACCATTTAGCCCTACACTTTTGGCATTTCCATTAACCCAGTCATTATCTGAAGATGAGAGCCCTACAGCTCATTCATTTATCTATGGTGAGAGTCAAGTGAACCATGAGTAGGATCCACCATCAGGATGTCAAGGATTCGGTCCTCATAACATTTCTCCTGCTCCTTCCCAAGTCAGCTATATGGTCTTCCATAGCTGCTCACAGAGGGTACATGCATACTACCACACACCAATGCCCTGGTCAGTGGCAAACCACTGCAGCATAGGCTTGCTAGGCTTGCTGCTGCAAGTAATACACCTGCAGTCCTGTAGCCATTGTAAATGTAGCAAGCTGAGTCACACCTTCTCCCCTGAATAGGGTACAATTGAATGATCTAACATGGGCTAAGTGAGATCTAAAGGAAGTAAAGTCTGGGATATAAGGATGAGGTAATTTGGAGGGCAACAGACAGCCATATGAGTAGGTGGCTAGGAGGGCTAGTTTGGTTGAGGGGATGAGAGGATAGAGGATGTGAGGATAGAGATCTGGGAATGTTTTGAGACAGGGTTTGGAGAAATACTGGATTGGCAATTTGGTAGAAGGAGATAGAAAAGGTAGAATGAATGTAGGAGCTAGGAGAATGGGGAGACTTAGTAGACCTTAATGAGGTCCTGAAGATGTTTAGTGCTATGATATTGAGGAAAGGGTTCAGAGGGGGGAAGTTAGTGAGTAACATGAATTTGTGTGAAGGAAGAAGGAAAGGTAATGGGGAAAGATAAATAGCAATGTAAAAAGGCATAATGGGGATGATATGTAAGGATACTGGGGCAGTATGCAAAGGAGAAGAATTTAACCAACTAAGGAAGAGATGATTTAAATAGGATGAAGTGAGTGTGTGCGGGAATAGGTGTGGGAAGTGATGCACTGCTTGAAGGAGTTGTGACCAATTTTTTCATATGAGATTTCTGAACTCATGTTATATGACATCATATTGGATTAAAGAGAATGGTTAGTGGGAGGCAGCAGTGTGCTGGATGCATAAGGAAAGTGAGGCAGTAAATGTGCGTATGTGGTGGACTTGGGATGGGGTTAGCAGGTTGTGGGAAGATATGAGGAAAGTATGGATGGACTTTTATAGAAGTGATCCAATGAAAATGTTTCTCTCATATGGAAATACATTTAGAAAACTGTGATTTATTTGAGTGTGGGGAGTGGCAGTTGTTGGTAGGTTTGGCACAGGCAGGCATTGCAAATGGTGAGTAAAGCAGAGCAAGAGGAATTCCCTATGAAGATACTGCAAAACTGAATGAAGGTAGTCACAAAGAGTTTTCAGGGAAGTAAATGAGAAGGGCGTCTAAAGAAAAGGTGGGGACAAAAGAATGAGAGAAGTAAAGGGTATGGAAAGAAGGTGGAGTCAATATTAGAACAGAAAGAGGATAATCTGGCAAGGTTTAAGTAATGTACATTACCCTCTTAACCCTCAACGTTAAAATGAAGAGCTAAAAACCTTTGTAGACTCAGTAAAAGCGACAGTAGTGAATGAAGTTTTGCATGATAGCAGGAAAGGAATACTTTTTAATAGAATAAAACATTAGAAACAATGTAATTCAAGTAGCAGGTAAAAGAGAAAGGAGGGTGGGCTAGATTTTTATAAAACATACATAGAAGAGAGGGAATATAACCTTCTAAGAAAAATGCTAATATGTAATTGTGAATGGGCAAGTAATGAAGTGGCTTAATGAAAAAGCTGAGGGTACAGACCATAGAAATTGATGCAGATGAATTTATAATGTGTTGGAAAATAAGTATTTTTGTGTGCGAAAACTGCAATAAAAATTATTTTAAATTTGAACTCGTGATACAGTTTGCTGAAATTGCAAATGTCATAACATTGTTTTATATATATAGTTCAAGTATGCATTTTATCAGCAACATGGCTGAAAAGGGTCACTTAACCAACCTATTCACCTGGACGAGGAAATGCAAAAATAATCAACAGACAACAAACAATTAGCAAACAAATAAATAATAAATAGAAATGTATCACAAAAACATACTTAGACATCTCGCTGAGATTATAAGGTAAATACATGGTTAATAGAGTTACTGCGCTGTGCTCCATGACAAGACATTGACTGTTTTGTGATCAACACACGTAACCGTGAAAGCAAAACAAGTTTTAAATGTGAAAAAATGAGTAAAGAGTATTTATATGGGAAAGAGGAGCTCACTGCATTCCCAACAAAAGGAGCTGTGTCTTACATACCTGAGCTACTGACACATACCAACTCTGAGGGCATTGCATGTCAGAAAATGAAGAAATCCCCATACTAATCTTCTAGGACAAAAGGCTGTAATGACATGCTAGTGGCTGGTCATTAATGTGTTGAGAATAAGCCTGGCACAAAACCACGTAATAACATGATAGTGACTGGTCATTAATGTGCTGACAATAAGCCTGGCACAAGACTCTGTAATAACATGTTAGTGACTGGTCATTAATGTGCTGACAATAAGCCTGGCATAAAACCTCGTAATACCATGCTAGTAACTGGTCATTAATGTGCTGACAATAGGCCTGGGACAAAACCCTGTAATAACATGCTAGTGACTGGTCATTAATGTGCTGACAATAAGCTTGGCATAAAACCCTGTAATAACGAACTAGTGACTGATCATTAATGTTTTGACAATAAGCCTGGCAACAAACCCTGTAATAACATGCTAGTGATTGGTCATTAATGAGTTGACAATAAGCCTGGCACAAAACCCTGTAATAACATGCTAGTGACTGGTCATTAATGTGTTGACAATAAGCCTGGCACAAAACCTTGTAATAAAATGCTAGTGACTGGTCAATAATGTGTTGACAATATGCCTGGCACAAAATCCCATAATAACATGCTAGTAACTGGTCATTAATGTGCTGACAATAAGCCTGGCACAAAACCCTGTAATAACATGCTAGTGACTGGTCATTAATGTGCTGACAATAAGCCTGGCACAAAACCTTGTAATAACAAGCTAGTGACTGGCCATGAATGAATTGAAAATAAGCATGGCAACAAACCATGTAATAACATGCTAGTGATCGGTCATTAATATGCTGACAATAAGCCTGGCACAAAACCCAGTAATAACATGCTAGTGACTGGTCATCAATGTGTAATGTGTTGACAATAAGCCTGGCAAAACCCCTGAAATAACATGCTAGTGACTGGTTATTAGTGTGCTGACAATAAGCCTGGCACAAAACCCTGTAATAACATGCTCCTGACTGGTCATTAATGAGTTGACAATAAGCATGGTACAAAACCCTGTAATAACATGCTAGTGACTGACCATTAAAGTGTTAACAATGAGCCTGGCAAAAACCCTGTAATAACAGGTGTTAAATAAATTGTTAAAATCAGACTGTAAAAATCATTAGGCATTTTAAAATGACAGTCAATAACAGACAGTAATGCAGGATTCTCAGGTATCTACTATACATATACTCTAATGTACATTAGGAGGCAAAAAACCATACACAAACTTGTACAGAATTTTGTCTAACTTTATTCAGGGAATACCTGCCATTTTATATGTTTTACAATCAGCTTTTGCCCACCTCACTGACGTGGTCAGTGACAGGGTCTTTACATCATAGTAACTTATGAAAAAGTGCTGAGATGGTGTTTTTCAAAAATCTTTTCCCATGAGAATATTACAGCCTTGCAAGCACCTGGTCAGTCACAATGTCCTTCCGAGGATGTAGCCAATTCAAGGCCCCTAGATTAGTTCGAATACAATGGATGCATGTCTTCTTTAATACTTCTCTTTGTCTCTTTCTTGTTCACCAGATGGGCATTATCTCTGATAGTGCGCACAAGGCCATACTTCTGGTGGAAGCAGGAAAAGATACATATGCACACAGATTCATTATTTTCTAACTTTGCAAAATAATCTTTCACTGACAGACATGAGCCAGCCGAGCTGGCTACTGCCAGGGCCAAGTTTCTAATCACACTGCAGCTATGCTTCAAGCAATAATATGCAAGTTTATTTCTACTATCATTCTAGTAAAACAGAATTAAATGCATTACATATTATTCTATTTTTCAATCTTTGCACTTCATATATGTTCAAGTTCATTTATATATATCTGACCACACAACTTATATATGTCTGAATGTTTGAATACATATTTTCCTAACAGCTTATATGTGAATACATATTTTTCTAACAGCTTATATGTGAATACATATTTTTCTAGCAGCATATATGTGAATACATATTTTTCTAGCAGCATATATGTGAATACATATTTTTCTAACATTCTCCCTCCTGTTAATGCATTTCATTCTATTTGAAACATAAACAATATCATTTCATTTCTTAGCCTTTTCCTTTCAAGGACTTTCAGCTAAGTAAGTCATTTGTTTTATATTTCAGATAGGCTTTCGGTATCAACAAATTCAATTCCATGTCTTGGTACATAGTTTCAGTTACTGATATGTCAACTAGGTCTCTAACTAATTTTTTCACACAGGGTATCCTGCAGCAGACACATGCTCCAATTATGAGCAGTACTACACAAATAGCAATCAGAATATTCATAAGGACCGACCCCCACCCCCCCAAATAGATTCTGGAAAAAGTTCGTCAGTGGGTTTGGGCCTGGTTCTGCCATTGCTGACACCTGCTGTATTACCTCCAGGTGATCATTGATTTCATGTTGGTTGTCTGGAATGTACGCACAGCATTCTTCTTTGATAAGCGCCAAGACGCATTCACCTCTCGCTAGGGTGAAGTCGAGAGCCATTCGGTTCTGTAGTACGACTGTTCTCATTGCATTCATTTCATCAGTCACAAGTTCAAGAGCGAAAAGTCGCATTGCTCATTACTTGAGGAGTTTTGACAATTTCCTCAGTTCCCAAATCGATTTGACTGCTCAGGGCTGGGAATATTCCAGCCCAGGATATAACACTGTCACTCAAGTCCATATGAGTCAGTTTTTCTTTGTCCTTCACAGCGAATGATCCTTCCTGCTTGCTTCAATCTTACCCAATCGGATTAGCAGGTTTTTGACTGTATTCTCGGCTTGCTGAGCTGCATTTCTCACATTGCGTATTTTACCCAGGGGCAATTCTGCAGTATGTCTTATGGCTGGAACCAGATAACCCAAAAAACAACTGCCGGACCAATTCTCAGGTAACCATTTATAGGCCTTTTTCCCACAAACAAAATAACAGTTTTCTACTTTAGTACTGATGCGGTTAACCCTGAATGAAACATTTTTTTATCTATAACAGATAATTGTCTATATATTTCAGGAGTTTTTTGCACATCTCTCAATGTTGTTTTCATCAGGCTTAAATACGAACCATAGTTCGAGCTACAACTAGTACCTTGGTCTACAGGTTTTATATAACATTTGTAAGACACAGTTATGTTACAATTACTCCAACCAACCTGGAGTGTATCATTTTTAACAAAGCAAACAATTCCTCTCTGAGTAACGGAAATATAATGCCACTTTGTCTTGTGATCTCACAGTACCCGTGTCAAATAATAGGTTTTCCCAAGTTTCATTTATCCCCAGGGGGACAGCAGACATTAAAAGTCCTCCATATGCTGTGGGTATTGCAGTACAAACCCAGCAATTCGAAACGTTCATAGTCTCTACATAGACTCGTTTCATAGCCAGGTATGTGTTGAAGTTCGGGTGCCAGTCTATAGCCAGTTCATCACGTTTTATCAATTTCACTTCTGTAGTTATATGCAAGAAAAACCATAACAACAAAAAGGTCACTACAAACATGGTTAATAAATGTATGATCAGTAGGCCAGTGAACCAATGTCTTTGGGGTTGTTTTGCATTTTTATTCACTCTGCCTCTGGCCATCCTGTTTCTGTGGTATATCAGTTAAAAAATGTTTATCCAACTTAAACTCTTTGAGTGGTTTACAGTGTATCAAATGAACCCAAGATGATCTCTCAGCAATTTTCACTGCAGTAGGTGTTGCCAATAGTACCTGGTACGGACCTTCCCACTTTGGACTCGCCCAGTTCTTTCTTTTGATGACTTTCAGCCAGATCCAGGACCCCGGGGTCAGCACAGCCTCTGGTTTCGTTTCTTTTTTGTCTGAAAAAGAGTTCAACTGCAAAACAGTCTTATTTGTTAACAATTTCTTCATATAACTAGCTAATGAGCTATCGGCCTCCAGCTCTGCAGGCATGAGGGCCTTCCATTGTGGCACACAATATGCTCTTCCAAATACTACCTCAAAAGGGGTCAAACCCCTCACATTTGGAACAGTTCTCATGCTCAGCAGTGCTAAAGGCAGACAGCAAATCCAAGTCTTTTGAGTCTCACTCATCAATTTTCTCAACTTGTTTTTTAAAATTCCATTGTACCTCTCCACCAGTCCTGCTGACTGTGGGTGATAAGCACAATGGTTTTTCAAAGAAATCCCAAAGAATCTCCCAAGCTGGTGTATTGTCTGATTAACAAAATGTGTTCCATTGTCACTATAAATTCTTTCCGGTATGCCAAATCTAGGAATGATTTCTTTCACTAAGGCTTTTGCCACTGTTGCTGCATCCGGATTCCTGGTCGGAAAAGCTTCTACCCATTTTGAAAACATATCTATGATCACTAAACAGTATTTTTCCCTTCACATTTATTCAGTTCTATGAAATCCATACAAATAGTATGGAACGGATAGGGTGGTGTTGGAAAGCTCCTCGCTCGGGTTTAAATGCTCCTGTGCATGATGTTTGCTACAAATATGACATGTTGCACAAAATTTTTGTGTATAATTCGTAACTGTATGTTTGGAATGTTTTGTTAACTAACTGTACCATCCCCCCTGTTGAGACATGGCTCTGCCCATGACTCAACAAAGCTGCATATCTAAATAAATTAGATGGCAATATTGGCTTTTTCTCTTTGGAGATGTACAGTCCCTCTTCAAGGATTGCTCCTCGTTTTATCCACTTTTGCTTTTCTGTTTTTGTAGCTAATGTCTGCATTGTTTTTAACATTTCTAAATCTAGAGTCTCAGAAGGTTGTAGTTCTTCATTTGAAAACACAGTTTCTAGGTCTGAGGCAGCTTGCTTTGCAGCTGCATCAGCCCGAGCATTCCCCTTTGAAATTTTATCTTGTTGTTTGGTATGGGCTGCACATTTACAAATAGCTATTCTAGTGGGTAACTGAATAGAATCTAACAGGTTCAAAATCAATTGTGCATGATTAATCGGTTTGCCAGTAGATGTTATCATTCCCTGTTCTTCCACTGTTGCAAAAACATGCACTGTAGAGAAAGCATACTGACTGTCAGTATATATGTTAACACATTTGTCTTTCGCTAGAGTGCAGGCACGTGTCAAAGCTATCAATTCTGCTGCTTGAGCAGACAGGTTATGTTGCAGGGGTTGTGCTTCTATGATTTCATTATCTGTCACTACTGCATAACCCACTAGGTTCTTTCCTGTAGGTCCTCGTCTACAGGATCCATCCACATAAAATGTCACCTCTGCATCGGCTAAAGGCACATCAGTGAGATCTTGTCTGGGTGTGGTTATTTGTTCCATTTCCTGTAGGCAACTGTGTGGTGTGCCATCTACAGGAATCGGAAGTAATGTCGATGGATTTAATGTTGTGCATCGTTCAATCGTCATGTGAGGTTGACTCAATAGTATGGTCATACAAGAAAGATGTCTGGCAGGGGACAAAATGCTATTTTTCTTGCAGTAAAATTATCGCGAACTGCATGAGGTACTCTCAACGTGAGAGGATGAAACAATACCACTGAGGCCGAAGCTTGCACTGCCATAGCTGCTGCAACAACTGCTTGTACACAGGGTGGCAATGATCATGCCACCGTATCTAACTGTGATGAATAGTAAGCTATGGGCTGCTTGCTGCCATGTTGTTGCCAGTACTGACGCCATATATCCCTGCCTACAATCTACAGTCTGGAAAAATCTCTTATGGTAATTCGGAAGCCCTAAAACTAACGATGAAACTATCAGTTGCTTTAGTCTGCAAAAAGCTGTTTCTGCTTCCGATGTCCAATGCAGTATTTCTTGTGCTGCCATTGGTGTTTTAAATATTAAATCAGCCAATGGAGCTGTTTCCAAAGCATAATTGCATCCAACTCGACAAAATTAGTCGTTCCCAAGAAGGACATCATTTCCTTTTTGGTAGTTGGTTTAGGTGCTTGTAAGATTGCTGTTTTCCTATCTTCATCTAATGTTCTACCTTCTTTGGATATCACATATCCCAGGTATTTAACCTGCTCTTTCCAAAGTTGCAATTTGTGTTTATTCACTTTATGCCCTTGCTCAGCCAAAAATTTCAACAATGCTATTGTGTCTTCCCTACATTGCTGCTGGGTAGGGGCTGCAAGCAAGATGTCATCTACATAAAGTAATACTTGACTGCCCCCTGGTGGAGAAAATCCCGCCAGGTTGCTAGCCATCTCTTGTGCAAATATTGTTGGACTTTCACTATATCCCTGTGGTAGTCGGGTGTACGTATACCTTTTGCCCTGAAATGTAAATGCAAACCAATGCTGGCTGTCAGGGTGTATAGGTATTGAGAAAAACGCATTGCTAATATCTACCACGGTGAAATACTTTTGTTGCAGCTTCAAATCATTTAACAAGGTATGTAGGTCTGGCACCGTAGGTGCCCTTGGTATTACCGCATCATTTACAGCCTGTAAATCTTGTACCATCCGCCATTCCCTGTTTGCTTTTTTAACAGGAAACAGAGGAGTATTACATGGTGAATCCAAGGATTCTACCAGTATCCCTTTCTTAAGCAATGCCATTATGATAGGTTTGATTCCCTGTTCCGCATCCTTGCTCAAAGGATATTGTCTTTTTCTTGGTCTAAAGGCCGATTTTGGTGTAATAATTACTGGACCTGCCGTTCGAATAAGCCCTACATCCGATTTCCCTGTTGACCAAAGAACATTTGGTATTTTACTCAAAGCTTTTTCTTCTTCTTCTATCAAGAACGCCAATCAGCTGTCTTCACTCTGTTGTAAGTGTACAGCTGGGCGTTATGCTAACCAATTTAGTTTCTGTTTCCGTACCCCTAGGTCCGATAACTCCAAGTCAGTTAGTTTCTCCCATCTTGTCACTTTGTCACCCAAGTCTACCCACCTAACATTCCTGTTTTTGGTTAGGCTAACATGCGGTAGTTTATTGGATCTGTACAATTCCAAGAACTCCTGAGGTAATGAACAACTCACCACACTATTGCCCTCAGTGTCCCAGTATAAAGTCCGTAGTATTAATCTATTTATGGATTCCTGAACAATTTTTGTTCATATTCTTTATCAGGCCCTGATGTGCTGCAATAATATAGGGTACAATGTAACAAATGTTGTTGATCAACATCGAGGGGAAGCACCTTGCTGGTGGCTACATTCATCAGTTCCTTGGTCACTGCCCCTGGACCGGTTGTAACCAGGTCCTGGCTGTACCAATAATAGGCCTCACCCTCCGATCGTACCACAAAAGCATCAGTTTGTCTCTGTGCCTCCATACCTTTCATGGTAGGGACTACTGCTATGCCAAAAAGTTGCATGAGATCTCTTCCTAATAGGTTCATGGGGCATTTGGCAGAAAGTACTATTTTACTTCTCTGGGTTATACCCGAGACAGGGTCAGTTATTGCTATATCATGGGAAAGTGGTTCCCTGTACAGTTGTCCGTTTGCTGCTTTCACTAATATATAATCGGGTGACTCAGAATGTTCTGGTAACTTTGAAGGGTGTATCAAAGTTCGTGATGCTCCTGAATCACACAAAAATTTGATTTCTCTCCCTTCCACCAGAAGTGTAACTTCCGGTTTAGTGTCTGCTAAATAGAGCTCCAAGCTCAGTAGTGCCAAGTCCAAAACTTCACTTTCCCCAACTTCTACATCCGGTTGCATGTCATTTGTTTCTTCTATGGTATTTACATTATTCCCCTGCTCATTAGTCTCTCCTAATGACTGTCGAGCAGTATGACTGCCATCTAGTCAATCCTCATCATCCTTATCCTTTTTTTCCACGGGTGCCTTACTCCTGCAATCCCTTGCCAAATGTCCCTTCTTACCGCAATTGAAGCACTCCCCTCTTTTTTTCCTGTCCTCATAGAACTCTGAGTTTCTGTCAGAACGTTTGTTACCCTGAGCATTTCGCTTACCTTTTGGCTGTTTGTACTACAAAACTTCCGCACCGCCTTCGCTGTGAAGACCTGCTTTTCTTTTACTGTTAAAATGTTTTTCGGCATGCCTAGCATATTCTAACAAGGCTTGGAGCCTACTGCTCGGTGATCTATCATATGCTTCGTGACGAAGCTATTGATAGGGCAATGCAACCTTTAAAATGCATTCTTCAACTGTTGTTCATATGAGCTATCATTTTTTGATTTTCAGGAATAGTCATACCACTATGGTTATTGAAACATTCTAATAATCTACCATAGTATGCATCTACTGTTTCATTATCTTGTTGCACGCATTGGTTAATACAAGTCCAATCTGCCCTAGGTTTCCATTTTTCAGTAATGCGGTCTGTAAGACCCTTCAATCTAGTATCTAGTTCTGCGTCACTATGTAGGAGTGGCCTGAGTTGCGTCACCGGGCATTCCAGGCCACAAATCATGTGCCAGTCCGGACCTAAAATTTGTCTAACTACTTTTTCTACCTCTTCCCCATTCAGGTGGTAACTCAATCTCATACCCTGTAAATCTTGTACAAATTTTTCAAAGTTAATTTTGGATGGGGAATTCTCTGTAGCTTTCGGATGTCTTCCGTGTCCATGGTCTATACACTAAGAGAGTTGAGGCCTGGCCCTCCTGTCCTGCCTGTGGGTTTGGTACTTCAATTAATGGACAGATTTCCTCACTCTCATCTAATGAATTTCCGCTTGGTTGAACATCTATAAGTGTTTGACGTGTTCGGGATCTAGTTCCGATAGGTTCTCTTACAAATGGTTGTCTTAATACCCCTGTTGTCTCCGGATAATGTGGGGGGGGTCCAGCCCGCCCTCCCGCTTCATATTCTGAGTAAGGCATCGGAGGAGGTGGTGGGGAGGCCAAGCTACTACTGTATTATTATCCTCTTTGTCTAAAAATAATGCTTTTGCATTCTTATTTTTCTGTTCCCTCCGGTTCACTTCCTCAATCCACCTATGTGCTTGAGGAACACCCAACTGTCGTTGTTTTTTTGCCTGACCCTCTGCGTCAGATTTTAACTGTTTCAAAAGTTTTACTAGTGATATTTTATCTAATTTACCATCAAATTCATACTTATTGACCCATTTTGAAAAATGTCTCACATTATCTGCTCTTTGCAATTGCATATACTTTGCGTCTTCTGTTAGGGGCGGGTCACGTGACCCTTTAGTGCACTCATTTCCCATGTCTTTTAAAAGGACTGTTACGTAACCCTTTCTCTTGTACCACGTGGTATCTTATTCCCCGTATCCACAGTAGTGTCTAGAATGACTGTTTTACTTTGCTTTGTTTATTCCCTGATCTATGACTCAAGATACAATACTTCGACTACCTCTCTCCCTGCTATCACAAACCTTAGCAATAGCACAGTGTAACCTGGTCCCTGATCTAAAACAAAGACAAAGAGGGGAATTCTGCTTACCTGAGCCTCCGCTTACTGTTATGCTTCTTTTAGGATCCAGTTTTCCGCTTTTCGGCCACAGATCAGACAAGTGGACAGCCTCTTTACATACGACAATTCAGTCGGAGGTCTTTCCTTCTTCTGCGCAGTTTTCAGTGCCACCTATATACTCTGACCTGCAGCTTACCAAGGGAATTCCGGCACGATTAGGACCAAAATGTTAAATAAATTGTTAAAATCAGACTGTAAAAATCATTAGGCATTTTAAAATGACAGTCAATAACAGACAGTAATGCAGGATTCTCAGGTATCTACTATACATATACTCTAATGTACATTAGGAGGCAAAAAACCATACACAAACTTGTACAGAATTTTGTCTAACTTTATTCAGGGAATACCTGCCATTTTATATGTTTTACAATCAGCTTTTGCCCACCTCACTGACGTGGTCAGTGACAGGGTCTTTACATCATAGTAACTTATGAAAAAGTGCTGAGATGGTGTTTTTCAAAATCTTTTCCCATGAGAATATTACAGCCTTGCAAGCACCTGGTCAGTCACAATGTCCTTCCGAGGATGTAGCCAATTCAAGGCCCCTAGATTAGTTCGAATACAATGGATGCATGTCTTCTTTAATACTTCTCTTTGTCTCTTTCTTGTTCACCAGATGGGCATTATCTCTGATAGTGCGCACAAGGCCATACTTCTGGTGGAAGCAGGAAAAGATACATATGCACACAGATTCATTATTTTCTAACTTTGCAAAATAATCTTTCACTGACAGACATGAGCCAGCCGAGCTGGCTACTGCCAGGGCCAAGTTTCTAATCACACTGCAGCTATGCTTCAAGCAATAATATGCAAGTTTATTTCTACTATCATTCTAGTAAAACAGAATTAAATGCATTACATATTATTCTATTTTTCAATCTTTGCACTTCATATATGTTCAAGTTCATTTATATATATCTGACCACACAACTTATATATGTCTGAATGTTTGAATACATATTTTCCTAACAGCTTATATGTGAATACATATTTTTCTAACAGCTTATATGTGAATACATATTTTTCTAGCAGCATATATGTGAATATATATTTTTCTAGCAGCATATATGTGAATACATATTTTTCTAACACAGGCTAGTGGCTGGTCATTGATCTGCTGACAATAAGCCTGGCACAAATCCCTAAAATAGCATGCTAGTGACTGGTCATTAATGTGCTGACAATAAGCCCAGCACAAAACCCTGTAGTAGCTTGCTAGTGACTGGTCACTAATGTGCTGACAATAAGCCTTGCAAAAAACCCTGTAAGAACATGCTAGTGACTGGTCATTAATGTGCTGACAATAAGCTTGGCACAAAACCCTGTAATAACATGCTAGTGACTGGTCATCTATGTGTAATGTGTTGAGAATAAGCCTGGCAAAAAACCCTGTAATAACATGCTAGTGTCTAGACATTAATGTGTTGACAATACGCCTGGCACAATAATAACATGCTTGTGACTGGTCATTAATGTGTTGACAATACACCTGGCACAAAACCCTGTAATAACATACTAGTGATTGGTCATCAATATGTTGACAATACATCTGGCACAAAACCATGTAATAACATGCTAGTGACTGGTAATTAGTGTGCTGACAATATGCCTGACATAAAATCCCATAATAACATGCTAGTGACTGGTCATTATTGTGCTGACAATAATCATGGCACAAAACCCTGTAATAACATGCTAGTGACTGGTCATCAATGTGTAATCTGTTGACAATAAGCCTGGCACAAAACCCTGTAATAACATGCTAGTGACTGGTCATCTATGTGTAATGTGTTGAGAATAAGCCTGGCACAAAACCCTGTAATAACATGCTAGTGACTGGTCATTAATGTGCCATCAATAAGCCTGGCATAAAACCCTGTAATAACATGCTAGTGACTGGTCATTAATGTGTTGACAATAAGCGGGGCACAAAACCCCGTAATAACATGCTAGTGACTGGTAATTAGTGTGCTCACAATATGCCTGTCCCAAAATCCTGTAATAACATGCTAGTGACTGGTCATCAATGTGTAATGTGCTGACAATAAGCCTGGCACAAAACCCTGTAATAACATGCTAGTGACTGGTCATTAATGTGCTGACAATAAGCCTGGTACAAAGCCCTGTAATAACATGCTAGTGAATGGTTATCAATGTGTAATCTGTTGACAATAAGCCTCGCAAAAAACCCTGTAATAACATGCTAGTGACTGGTCATTAATGTGCCGTCAATAAGCCTGGCATAAAACCCTGTAATAACATGCTAGTGACTGGTCATTAATGTGTTGACAATAAGCCTGGCACAAAACCCTGTAATAACATGCTGGTGACTGGTCATTAGTGTGCTGACAATATGCCTGGCACAAAACCCTGTAATAACATCCTAGTGACTGGGCATCAATGTGTAATGTGCTGACAATAAGCCTGGCACAAAACCCTGTAATAACATGCTAGTGAATGGTCATTGATGTGCTGACAATAAGCCTGGCAAAAAATCCTGAAATAACATGCTAGTGACTTGTTATTAGTATGCTGACAATAAGCCTGGCATAAAACTGTGTAATAACATGCTCCTGACTGGTCATTAATGAGTTGACAATAAGCATGGTACAAAACCCTGTAATAACATGCTAGTGACTGGTCATTAATGTGTTGACAATGAGCCTGTCAAAAACCCTGTAATAACAGGCTAGTGGCTGGTCTTTGATCTGCTGACAATAAGCCTGGCACAGATCCCTAAAATAACATGCTAGTGACTGGTCATTAATGTGCTGACAATAAGCCCGGCAAAAAACCCTGTAATAGCATGCTACTGACTGGTCACTAATGTGCTGACAAAAAGCCACGCAAAAAACCCTGTAATAACATGCTAGTGACTGGTCATTAATGTGCTGACAATAAGCCTGGCAAAAAATCCTGTAATAACATGCTAGTGACTGGTCATCTGTGTGTAATGTGTTGAGAATAAGCCTGGCACAAAACCCTGTAATAACATGCTAGTGACTGGTGAATAATGTATTCACAATAAGCCTGACACAAAACCCTATAATAACATACTAGTGACTGGTCATTAATGTGTTGACAATAAGCCTGGCACAAAGCCCTGTAATAACATGCTAGTGACTGGTAATTAGTGTGCTCACAATATGCCTGTCCCAAAATCCTGTAATAACATGCTAGTGACTGGTCATCAATGTGTAATGTGCTGACAATAAGCCTGGCACAAAACCCTGTAATAACATGCTAGTGACTGGTCATTAATGTGCTGACAATAAGCCTGGTACAAAGCCCTGTAATAACATGCTAGTGAATGGTTATCAATGTGTAATCTGCTGACAATAAGCCTCGCAAAAAACCCTGTAATAACATGCTAGTGACTGGTCATTAATGTGCCGTCAATAAGCCTGGCATAAAACCCTGTAATAACATGCTAGTGACTGGTCATTAATGTGTTGACAATAAGCCTGGCACAAAACCCTGTAATAACATGCTGGTGACTGGTCATTAGTGTGCTGACAATATGCCTGGCACAAAACCCTGTAATAACATCCTAGTGACTGGGCATCAATGTGTAATGTGCTGACAATAAGCCTGGCACAAAACCCTGTAATAACATGCTAGTGAATGGTCATTGATGTGCTGACAATAAGCCTGGCATAAAACCTCGTAATACCATGTTAGTAACTGGTCATTAATGTGCTGACAATAAGCCTGGCACAAAACTCTGTAATAATATGTTAGTGACTGGTCATTAATGTGCTGACAATAAGCCTGGCATAAAACCTCGTAATACCATTCTAGTAACTGGTCATTAATGTGCTGACAATAAGCCTGGGACAAAACCCTGTAATAACGTACTAGTTACTGGTCATTAATATTTTGACAATAAACCTGGCAAGAAACCCTGTAATAACATGCTAGTGACTGGTCATTAATGTGTTGACAATAAGCCTGGCACAAAACCCTGTAATAACATACTAGTGACTGGTCAATAATGTGTTGACAATATGCCTGGCACAAAATCCCATAACATGCTAGTAACTGGTCATTAATGTGCTGACAATAAGCCTGGCACAAAACCCTGTAAAAACATGCTAGTGACTGGCCATGAATGCATTGAAAATAAGCATGGCAACAAACCATGTAATAACATGCTAGTGATCGGTCATTAATTTACTGACAATAAGCCTGGCACAAAACCCTGTAATAACATGCTAGTGACTGGTCATCAATGTGTAATGTGTTGACAATAAGCCTGGCAAAAAATCCTGAAATAACATGCTAGTGACTGGTTATTAGTATGCTGACAATAAGCCTGGCATAAAACTGTGTAATAACATGCTCCTGACTGGTCATTAATGAGTTGACAATAAGCATGGTACAAAACCCTGTAATAACATGCTAGTGACTGGTCATTAATGTGTTGACAATGAGCCTGTCAAAAACCCTGTAATAACAGGCTAGTGGCTGGTCTTTGATCTGCTGACAATAAGCCTGGCACAGATCCCTAAAATAACATGCTAGTGACTGGTCATTAATGTGCTGACAATAAGCCCGGCAAAAAACCCTGTAATAGCATGCTACTGACTGGTCACTAATGTGCTGACAAAAAGCCACGCAAAAAACCCTGTAATAACATGCTAGTGACTGGTCATCTGTGTGTAATGTGTTGAGAATAAGCCTGGCACAAAACCCTGTAATAACATGCTAGTGACTGGTCATTAATGTGCCATCAATAAGCCTGGCATAAAACCCTGTAATAACATGCTAGTGACTGGTCATTAATGTGTTGACAATAAGCGGGGCACAAAACCCCGTAATAACATGCTAGTGACTGGTCAATAATGTATTCACAATAAGCCTGACACAAAACCCTGTAATAACATACTAGTGACTGGTCATTAATGTGTTGACAATAAGCCTGGCACAAAGCCCTGTAATAACATGCTAGTGACTGGTAATTAGTGTGCTCACAATATGCCTGGCCCAAAATCCTGTAATAACATGCTAGTGACTGGTCATCAATGTGTAATGTGCTGACAATAAGCCTGGCACAAAACCCTGTAATAACATGCTAGTGACTGGTCATTAATGTGCTGACAATAAGCCTGGTACAAAGCCCTGTAATAACATGCTAGTGAATGGTTATCAATGTGTAATCTGTTGACAATAAGCCTCGCAAAAAACCCTGTAATAACATGCTAGTGACTGGTCATTAATGTGCCATCAATAAGCCTGGCATAAAACCCTGTAATAACATGCTAGTGACTGGTAATTAATGTGTTGACAATAAGCCTGGCACAAAACCCTGTAATAACATCCTAGTGACTGGTCATCAATGTGTAATGTGCTGACAATAAGCCTGGCACAAAACCCTGTAATAACATGCTAGTGAATGGTCATTGATGTGCTGACAATAAGCCTGGCATAAAACCTCGTAATACCATGTTAGTAACTGGTCATTAATGTGCTGACAATAAGCCTGGCACAAAACTCTGTAATAATATGTTAGTGACTGGTCATTAATGTGCTGACAATAAGCCTGGCATAAAACCTCGTAATACCATTCTAGTAACTGGTCATTAATGTGCTGACAATAAGCCTGGGACAAAATCCTGTAATAACATACTAGTGACTGGTCATTAATGTTTTGACAATAAACCTGGCAAGAAACCCTGTAATAACATGCTAGTGACTGGTCATTAATGTGCTGACAATAAGCCTGGCACAAAACCCTGTAAAAACATGCTAGTGACTGGCCATGAATGCATTGAAAATAAGCATGGCAACAAACCATGTAATAACATGCTAGTGATCGGTCATTAATTTACTGACAATAAGCCTGGCACAAAACCCTGTAATAACATGCTAGTGACTGGTCATCAATGTGTAATGTGTTGACAATAAGCCTGACAAAAAATCCTGAAATATTATACTAGTGACTGGTTATTAGTATGCTGACAATAAGCCTGGCATAAAACCGTGTAATAACATGCTCCTGACTGGTCATTAATGAGTTGACAATAAGCATGGTACAAAACCCTGTAATAACATGCTAGTGACTGGTCATTAATGTGTTGACAATGAGCCTGTCAAAAACCCTGTAATAACAGGCTAGTGGCTGGTCATTGATCTGCTGACAATAAGCCTGGCACAGATCCCAAAATAACATGCTAGTGACTGGTCATTAATGTGCTGACAATAAGCCCGGCACAAAACCCTGTAATAGCATGCTACTGACTGGTCACTGATGTGCTGACAAAAAGCCACGCAAAATACCCTGTAATAACATGCTAGTGACTGGTCATTAATGTGCTGACAATAAGCCTGGCACAAAACCCTGTAATAACATGCTAGTGACTGGTCATCTATGTGTAATGTGTTGAGAATAAGCCTGGCACAAAACCCTGTAATAACATGCTAGTGACTGGTCATTAATGTGCCATCAATAAGCCTGGCATAAAACCCTGTAATAACATGCTAGAGACTGGTCATTAATGTGTTGACAATAAGCGGGGCACAAAACCCCGTAATAACATGCTAGTGACTGGTCAATAATGTATTCACAATAAGCCTGACACAAAACCATGTAATAACATACTAGTGCCTGGTCATTAATGTGTTGACAATAAGCCTGGCACAAAGCCCTGTAATAACATGCTAGTGACTGGTAATTAGCATGCTCACAATATGCCTGGCCCAAAATCCTGTAATAACATGCTAGTGACTGGTCATCAATGTGTAATGTGCTGACAATAAGCCTGGCACAAAACCCTGTAATAACATGCTAGTGACTGGTCATTAATGTGCTGACAATAAGCCTGGCATAAAACCTCGTAATATCATGTTAGTAACTGGTCATTAATGTGCTGACAATAAGCCTGGCACAAAACTCTGTAATAATATGTTAGTGACTGGTCATTAATGTGCTGACAATAAGCCTGGCATAAAACCTCGTAATACCATTCTAGTAACTATTCATTAATGTGCTGACAATAAGCCTGGGACAAAATCCTGTAATAACGTACTAGTGACTGGTCATTAATGTTTTGACAATAAACCTGGCAAGAAACCCTGTAATAACATGCTAGTGACTGGTCATTAATGTGTTGACAATAAGCCTGGCACAAAACCCTATAATAACATACTAGTGACTGGTCAATAATGTATTCACAATAAGCCTGACACAAAACCCTGTAATAACATGCTAGTGACTGGTCATTAATGTGCCATCAATAAGCCTGGCATAAAACCCTGTAATAACATGCTAGTGACTGGTCATTAATGTGTTGACAATAAGCGGGCACAAAACCCCGTAATAACATGCTAGTGACTGGTCAATAATGTATTCACAATAAGCCTGACACAAAACCCTGTAATAACATACTAGTGACTGGTCATTAATGTGTTGACAATAAGCCTGGCACAAAGCCCTGTAATAACATGCTAGTGACTGGTAATTAGTGTGCTCACAATATGCCTGGCCCAAAATCCTGTAATAACATGCTAGTGACTGGTCATCAATGTGTAATGTGCTGACAATAAGCCTGGCACAAAACCCTGTAATAACATGCTAGTGACTGGTCATTAATGTGCTGACAATAAGCCTGGTACAAAGCCCTGTAATAACATGCTAGTGAATGGTTATCAATGTGTAATCTGTTGACAATAAGCCTCGCAAAACCCTGTAATAACATGCTAGTGACTGGTCATTAATGTGCCATCAATAAGCCTGGCATAAAACCCTGTAATAACATGCTAGTGACTGGTCATTAATGTGTTGACAATAAGCCTGGCACAAAACCCTGTAATAACATCCTAGTGACTGGTCATCAATGTGTAATGTGCTGACAATAAGCCTGGCACAAAACCCTGTAATAACATGCTAGTGAATGGTCACTGATGTGCTGACAATAAGCCTGGCATAAAACCTCGTAATACCATGTTAGTAACTGGTCATTAATGTGCTGACAATAAGCCTGGCACAAAACTCTGTAATAATATGTTAGTGACTGGTCATTAATGTGCTGACAATAAGCCTGGCATAAAACCTCGTAATACCATTCTAGTAACTGGTCATTAATGTGCTGACAATAAGCCTGGGACAAAACCCTGTAATAACGAAGTAGTGACTGGTCATTAATGTTTTGACAATAAACCTGGCAAGAAACCCTGTAATAACATGCTAGTGACTGGTCATTAATGTGTTGACAATAAGCCTGGCACAAAACCCTGTAATAACATACTAGTGACTGGTCAATAATGTGTTGACAATATGCCTGGCACAAAATCCCATAATAACATGCTAGTGACTGGTCATCAATGTGTAATGTGTTGACAATAAGCCTGGCAAAAAATCCTGAAATAACATGCTAGTGACTGGTTATTAGTATGCTGACAATAAGCCTGGCATAAAACCGTAATAACATGCTCCTGACTGGTCATTAACGAGTTGAAAATAAGCATGGTACAAAACCCTGTAATAACATGCTAGTGACTGGTCATTAATGTGTTGACAATGAGCCTGGCAAAACCCTGTAATAACAGGCTAGTGGCTGGTCATTGATCTGCTGACAATAAGCCTGGCACAGATCCTAAAATAACATGCTAGTGACTGGTCATTAATGTGCTGACAATAAGCCCGCACAAAACCCTGTAATAACATTCTACTGACTGGTCACTAATGTGCTGACAAAAAGCCACACCAAAAACCCTGTAATAACATGCTAGTGACTGGTCATTAATGTGCTGACAATAAGCCTGGCACAAAACCCTGTAATAACATGCTAGTGACTGATCATCTATGTGTAATGTGTTGAGAATAAGCCTGGCAAAAAAACCTGTAATAACATGCTAGTGTCTAGACATTAATGTGTTGACAATACGCCTGGCACAAAACCCCATAATAACATGCTTGTGACTGGTCATTAATGTGTTGACAATAAACCTGGCACAAAACCCTGTAATAACATACTAGTGACTGGTCATCAATATCTTGACAATAGGTCTGGCACAAAACCCTGTAATAGCATACTAGTGACTGGTAATTAGTGTGCTGACAATATGCCTGACACAAAATCCCATAATAACATGCTAGTGACTGGTCAATGTTGTGCTGACAATAAGCCTGGCACAAAACTCTGTAATAACATGCTAGTGACTGGTCATTAATGTACTGATATAAGCCTGGCACAAAATCCTGTAATAACATGCTAGTGACTGGTCATCAATGTGTAATCTGTTGACAATAAGCCTGGCACAAAACCTTGTAATAACATGCTAGTGACTGGTCATTAATGTGCCATCAATAAGCCTGGCATAAAACCCTGTAATAACATGCTAGTGATTGGTCATTAATGTGTTGACAATAAGCCGGGCACAAAACCCCGTAATAACATGCTAGTGACTGGTCATTAATGTGTTCACAATAAGCCTGGCACAAATCCCTGTAAAAGCATGCTAGTGACTGGTCATTAATGTGCTGACAATAAGCCTGGCACAAAACCCTGTAATAACATGCTAGTGACTGGTCATCTATGTGTAATGTGTTGAGAATAAGCCTGGCACAAAACCCTGTAATAACATGCTAGTGACTGGTCATTAATGTGCCATCAATAAGCCTGGCATAAAACCCTGTAATAACATGCTAGAGACTGGTCATTAATGTGTTGACAATAAGCGGGGCACAAAACCCCGTAATAACATGCTAGTGACTGGTCAATAATGTATTCACAATAAGCCTGACACAAAACCATGTAATAACATACTAGTGACTGGTCATTAATGTGTTGACAATAAGCCTGGCACAAAGCCCTGTAATAACATGCTAGTGACTGGTAATTAGCGTGCTCACAATATGCCTGGCCCAAAATCCTGTAATAACATGCTAGTGACTGGTCATCAATGTGTAATGTGCTGACAAAAAGCCACGCAAAAAACCCTGTAATAACATGCTAGTGACTGGTCATTAATGTGCTGACAATAAGCCTGGCACAAAACCCTGTAATAACATGCTAGTGACTGGTCATCTATGTGTAATGTGTTGAGAATAAGCCTGGCACAAAACCCTGTAATAACATGCTAGTGACTGGTCATTAATGTGCCATCAATAAGCCTGGCATAAAACCCTGTAATAACATGCTAGAGACTGGTCATTAATGTGTTGACAATAAGCGGGGCACAAAACCCCGTAATAACATGCTAGTGACTGGTCAATAATGTATTCACAATAAGCGGGGCACAAAAACCCTGTAATAACATGCTAGTGACTGGTCATTAATGTGCTGACAATTATCCTGGCATAAAACCTCGTAATATCATGTTTGTAACTGGTCATTAATGTGCTGACAATAAGCCTGGCACAAAACTCTGTAATAATATGTTAGTGACTGGTCATTAATGTGCTGACAATAAGCCTGGCATAAAACCTCGTAATACCATTCTAGTAACTATTCATTAATGTGCTGACAATAAGCCTGGGACAAAATCCTGTAATAACGTACTAGTGACTGGTCATTAATGTTTTGACAATAAACCTGGCAAGAAACCCTGTAATAACATGCTAGTGACTGGTCATTAATGTGTTGACAATAAGCCTGGCACAAAACCCTATAATAACATACTAGTGACTGGTCAATAATGTATTCACAATAAGCCTGACACAAAACCCTGTAATAACATGCTAGTGACTGGTCATTAATGTGCCATCAATAAGCCTGGCATAAAACCCTGTAATAACATGCTAGTGACTGGTCATTAATGTGTTGACAATAAGCGGGGCACAAAACCCCGTAATAACATGCTAGTGACTGGTCAATAATGTATTCACAATAAGCCTGACACAAAACCCTGTAATAACATACTAGTGACTGGTCATTAATGTGTTGACAATAAGCCTGGCACAAAGCCCTGTAATAACATGCTAGTGACTGGTAATTAGTGTGCTCACAATATGCCTGGCCCAAAATCCTGTAATAACATGCTAGTGACTGGTCATCAATGTGTAATGTGCTGACAATAAGCCTGGCACAAAACCCTGTAATAACATGCTAGTGACTGGTCATTAATGTGCTGACAATAAGCCTGGTACAAAGCCCTGTAATAACATGCTAGTGAATGGTTATCAATGTGTAATCTGTTGACAATAAGCCTCGCAAAACCCTGTAATAACATGCTAGTGACTGGTCATTAATGTGCCATCAATAAGCCTGGCATAAAACCCTGTAATAACATGCTAGTGACTGGTCATTAATGTGTTGACAATAAGCCTGGCACAAAACCCTGTAATAACATCCTAGTGACTGGTCATCAATGTGTAATGTGCTGACAATAAGCCTGGCACAAAACCCTGTAATAACATGCTAGTGAATGGTTACTGATGTGCTGACAATAAGCCTGGCATAAAACCTCATAATACCATGTTAGTAACTGGTCATTAATGTGCTGACAATAAGCCTGGCACAAAACTCTGTAATAATATGTTAGTGACTGGTCATTAATGTGCTGACAATAAGCCTGGCATAAAACCTCGTGATACCATTCTAGTAACTGGTCATTAATGTGCTGACAATAAGCCTGGGACAAAACCCTGTAATAACGTACTAGTGACTGGTCATTAATGTTTTGACAATAAACCTGGCAAGAAACCCTGTAATAACATGCTAGTGACTGGTCATTAATGTGTTGACAATAAGCCTGGCACAAAACCCTGTAATAACATACTAGTGACTGGTCAATAATGTGTTGACAATATGCCTGGCACAAAATCCCATAATAACATGCTAGTGACTGGTCATCAATGTGTAATGTGTTGACAATAAGCCTGGCAAAAAATCCTGAAATAACATGCTAGTGACTGGTTATTAGTATGCTGACAATAAGCCTGGCATAAAACCGTGTAATAACATGCTCCTGACTGGTCATTAACGAGTTGAAAATAAGCATGGTACAAAACCCTGTAATAACATGCTAGTGACTGGTCATTAATGTGTTGACAATGAGCCTGGCAAAACCCTGTAATAACAGGCTAGTGGCTGGTCATTGATCTGCTGACAATAAGCCTGGCACAGATCCCTAAAATAACATGCTAGTGACTGGTCATTAATGTGCTGACAATAAGCCCGGCACAAAACCCTGTAATAACATGCTACTGACTGGTCACTAATGTGCTGACAAAAAGCCACACCAAAAACCCTGTAATAACATGCTAGTGACTGGTCATTAATGTGCTGACAATAAGCCTGGCACAAAACCCTGTAATAACATGCTAGTGACTGATCATCTATGTGTAATGTGTTGAGAATAAGCCTGGCAAAAAAACCTGTAATAACATGCTAGTGTCTAGACATTAATGTGTTGACAATACGCCTGGCACAAAACCCCATAATAACATGCTTGTGACTGGTCATTAATGTGTTGACAATAAACCTGGCACAAAACCCTGTAATAACATACTAGTGACTGGTCATCAATATCTTGACAATAGGTCTGGCACAAAACCCTGTAATAGCATACTAGTGACTGGTAATTAGTGTGCTGACAATATGCCTGACACAAAATCCCATAATAACATGCTAGTGACTGGTCAATGTTGTGCTGACAATAAGCCTGGCACAAAACTCTGTAATAACATGCTAGTGACTGGTCATTAATGTACTGATATAAGCCTGGCACAAAATCCTGTAATAACATGCTAGTGACTGGTCATCAATGTGTAATCTGTTGACAATAAGCCTGGCACAAAACCTTGTAATAACATGCTAGTGACTGGTCATTAATGTGCCATCAATAAGCCTGGCATAAAACCCTGTAATAACATGCTAGTGATTGGTCATTAATGTGTTGACAATAAGCCGGGCACAAAACCCCGTAATAACATGCTAGTGACTGGTCATTAATGTGTTCACAATAAGCCTGGCACAAATCCCTGTAAAAGCATGCTAGTGACTGGTCATGAATTTGTTGACAATAAGCCTGGCACAAAATCCTGTAATAACATGCTAGTGACTGGTCATTAATGTGTTGACAATAAGCCTGGCACAAAGCCCTGTAATAACATGCTAGTGACTGGTAATTAGTGTGATCACAATATGCCTGGCCCAAACTCCTGTAATAACATGCTAGTGACTGGTCATCAATGTGTAATGTGCTGACAATAAGCCTGGCACAAAACCCTGTAATAACATGCTAGTGACTGGTCATTAATGTGCTAACAATAAGCCCTGCACAAAGCCCTGTAATAACATGCTAGTGACTGGTCATCAATTGTAATCTGTTGACAATAAGCCTCGTAAAAAAAACTTTAATAACATGCTAGTGACTGGTCATTAATGTGCCGTCAATATGCCTGGCATAAAACTCTGTAATAACATGCTAGTGACTGGTCATTAATGTGTTGACAAAAAGCCTGCCACAAAACCCTGTAATAACATGCTGGTGACTGGTCATTAGTGTGCTGACAATATGCCTGGCACAAAACCCTGTAAAAACATCCTAGTGACTGGTCATCAATGTGTAATGTGCTGACAATAAGCCTGGCACAAAACTCTGTAATAACATGCTAGTGACTGGTCATTAATATGCTGACAATAAGCCTGGCATAAAACCCTGTAACAACATGCTAGTGACTGATCATTAATGTGCTGGCAATAAACCTGGCACAAAACCCTGTAATAACATGCTAGTGACTGGTCATCAATGTGTAATGTGTTGACAATAATCCTGGCAAAAAACTTTAATAATATGCTAATGACTGGTCATTCGTGTGCTGACAATATGCCTGGCACAAAATCCCGTAATAACATGCTAGTAAATGGTCATTAGTGTGCTGACAATAAGCCTGGCACAAAACCCTGTAATAACATGCTAGTGACTGGTGATTAATGTGCTGACAATAAGCCTGGCAAAACCCTGTAATAACAAGCTAGTGACTGGCCATGAATGCATTGAAAATAAGCATGGCAGCAAACCATGTAATAACATGCTAGTGATCGGTCATTAATATGCTGACAATAAGCCTGGCACAAAACCCTGTAATAACATGCTAGTGACTGGTCATCAATGTGTAATGTGTTGACAATAAGCCTGGCAAACCCCCTGAAATAACATGCTAGTGACTGGTTATTAGTGTGCTGAAAATAAGCCTGGCATAAAACCCCATAATAACATGTTCCTGACTGGTCATTAATGAGTTGACAATAAGCATGGTACAAAACCCTGCAATAACATGCTAGTGACTGGTCATTAATGTGTTGAAAATGAGCCTGGCAAAAACCCTGTAATAGCCTACTGGTTGGTCATTGATCTGCTGACAATAAGCCTGGCACAAATCCCTAAAATAACATGCTAGTGACTGGTCATTAATGTGCTGACAATAAGCCCGGCACAAAACCCTGTAATAGCATGCTAGTGACTGGTCACTAATGTGCTGACAATAAGCCTCACACAAAACCCTGTAATAACATGATAGTGACTAGTCATTAATGTGCTGACAATAAGCCTGGCACAAAACCCTGTAATAACAAGCTAGTGACTGGTCATCTATGTATAATGTGTTGAGAATAAGCCTGACAAAAAAACCCTGTAATAACATGCTAGTGACTAGACATTAATGTGTTGACAATACGCCTGGCACAAAACCGTATAATAACATGCTTGTGACTGGTCATTAATGTGTTGACAATAAACCTGGCACAAAACTCTGTAATAACATACTAGTGGCTGGTCATCAATATGTTGACAGTAAGTCTGGCACAAAACCCTGTAATAACATGCTAGTGACTGGTAATTAGTGTGCTGACAATATGCCTGACACAAAATCCCATAATAACATGCTAGTGACTGGTCATTAATGTGCTGACAATAAGGCTGGCATAAATTCCTGTAATAACATACTAGTGACTGGCCATTAATGTGCTGACAATAAGGCTGGCACAAAGCCCTGTAATAACATGCTAGTGAATGGTAATTAGTGTGCTCACAATATGCCTGGCCCAAAATCCTGTAATAACATGCTAGTGACTGGTCAATAATGTGCTGACAATAAGTCTGGCACAAAACCCTGTAATAACATGCTAGTGACTGGTCAGTAATGTGTCAATAAGCCTGGCATAAAACCCTGTAATAACATGCTAGTGACTGGTCATTAATGTGTTGACAATAAGCCTGGCAAAAAAACCTGTAATAACATGCTTGTGACTGGTCATTAGTTTGCTGACAATATGCCTGGTACAAAAACCTGTAATAACATCCTAGTGACTGATCATCAATGGGTAATGTGCTGACAATAAGCCTGGCACAAAACCCTGTAATAACATGCTAGTGACTGGTCATTAATGTGCTGACAATAAGCCTGGCACAAAACCCTGCAATAACATGCTAGTGACTGGTCATCAATGTGTAATGTATTGACAATAATCCTGCAAAAAAAAAACTTTAATAATATGCTAGTGACTGGTCATTCGTGTGCTGACAATAAAACTGGCACAAAACCCTGTAATAACATGCTAGTGAATGGTCATTAATTTGCTGTCAATAAGCCTGGCACAAAACCCTGTAATAGCATGCTAGTGACTGGTCATCAATGTAATGTGCTGACAATAAGCCTGGCAAAAAATGACTGGTCATTCGTGCTGACAATATGCCTGGCACAAAATCACGTAATAACATGCTAGTAAATGGTCATTAATGTGCTGACAATAAGCCTGGCACAAAACCCTGTAATAACATGCTAGTGACTGGTCATTAATGTGCTGACAATAAGCCTGGCACAAAACCCTGTAATAACAAGCTAGTGAATGGCCATGAAAACATTGAAAATAAGCATGGCAACAAACCATGTAATAACATGCTAGTGGTCGGTCATTAATATGCTGACAATAAGCCTGGCACAAAATCCTGTAATAGCATGCTAGTGACTGGTCATCAATGTGTAATGTGTTGACAATAAGCCTGGCAAAACCCCCTGAAATAACATGCTAGTGACTGGTTATTAGTGTGTTGACAATAAGCCTGGCATAAAACCCCATAATAACATACTCCTGACTGGTCATTAATGAGTTGACAATAAGCATGGTACAAAACCCTGTAATAACATGCTAGTGACTGGTCATTAATGTGTTGACAATGAGCCTGGCAAAAACCCTGTAATAACAGGCTATTGGCTGGTCATTGATCTGCTGACATTAAGCCTGGCACAAATCCCTAAAATAACATGCTAGTGACTGGTCATTAATGTGCTGACAATAAGCCCGGAACAAAACCCTGTAATAGCATGCTAGTGGCTGGTCACTAATGTGCTGACAATAAGCCTCGCAAAAAACCCTGTAATAACATTCTAGTGACTAGACATTAATGTGTTGATAATACGCCTGGCACAAAACCCCATAATAACATGCTTGTGACTGGTCATTAATGTGTTGATAATAAACCTGGCACAAAACCCTGTAATAACATACTAGTTTTTGGTCATCAATATGTTGACAGTAAGTCTGGCACAAAACCCTGTAATAACATGTTAGTGACTGGTAATTAGTGTGCTGACAATATGCCTGACACAAAATCCCATAATAACATGCTAGTGACTGGTCATTAATGTGCTGACATAAACCTGGCACAAAACCCTGTAATAACATGCTAGTGACTGGTCATTAATGTGCCATCAATAAGCCTGGCATAAAACCCTGTAATAACATGCTAGAGACTGGTCATTAATGTGTTGACAATAAGCGGGGCACAAAACCCCGTAATAACATGCTAGTGACTGGTCAATAATGTATTCACAATAAGCGGGGCACAAAAACCCTGTAATAACATGCTAGTGACTGGTCATTAATGTGCTGACAATAAGCCTGGCATAAAACCTCGTAATATCATGTTTGTAACTGGTCATTAATGTGCTGACAATAAGCCTGGCACAAAACTCTGTAATAATATGTTAGTGACTGGTCATTAATGTGCTGACAATAAGCCTGGCATAAAACCTCGTAATACCATTCTAGTAACTATTCATTAATGTGCTGACAATAAGCCTGGGACAAAATCCTGTAATAACGTACTAGTGACTGGTCATTAATGTTTTGACAATAAACCTGGCAAGAAACCCTGTAATAACATGCTAGTGACTGGTCATTAATGTGTTGACAATAAGCCTGGCACAAAACCCTATAATAACATACTAGTGACTGGTCAATAATGTATTCACAATAAGCCTGACACAAAACCCTGTAATAACATGCTAGTGACTGGTCATTAATGTGCCATCAATAAGCCTGGCATAAAACCCTGTAATAACATGCTAGTGACTGGTCATTAATGTGTTGACAATAAGCGGGGCACAAAACCCCGTAATAACATGCTAGTGACTGGTCAATAATGTATTCACAATAAGCCTGACACAAAACCCTGTAATAACATACTAGTGACTGGTCATTAATGTGTTGACAATAAGCCTGGCACAAAGCCCTGTAATAACATGCTAGTGACTGGTAATTAGTGTGCTCACAATATGCCTGGCCCAAAATCCTGTAATAACATGCTAGTGACTGGTCATCAATGTAATGTGCTGACAATAAGCCTGGCACAAAACCCTGTAATAACATGCTAGTGACTGGTCATTAATGTGCTGACAATAAGCCTGGTACAAAGCCCTGTAATAACATGCTAGTGAATGGTTATCAATGTGTAATCTGTTGACAATAAGCCTCGCAAAAAACCCTGTAATAACATGCTAGTGACTGGTCATTAATGTGCCATCAATAAGCCTGGCATAAAACCCTGTAATAACATGCTAGTGACTGGTCATTAATGTGTTGACAATAAGCCTGGCACAAAACCCTGTAATAACATCCTAGTGACTGGTCATCAATGTGTAATGTGCTGACAATAAGCCTGGCACAAAACCCTGTAATAACATGCTAGTGAATGGTCACTGATGTGCTGACAATAAGCCTGGCATAAAACCTCGTAATACCATGTTAGTAACTGGTCATTAATGTGCTGACAATAAGCCTGGCACAAAACTCTGTAATAATATGTTAGTGACTGGTCATTAATGTGCTGACAATAAGCCTGGCATAAAACCTCGTAATACCATTCTAGTAACTGGTCATTAATGTGCTGACAATAAGCCTGGGACAAAACCCTGTAATAACGTACTAGTGACTGGTCATTAATGTTTTGACAATAAACCTGGCAAGAAACCCTGTAATAACATGCTAGTGACTGGTCATTAATGTGTTGACAATAAGCCTGGCACAAAACCCTGTAATAACATACTAGTGACTGGTCAATAATGTGTTGACAATATGCCTGGCACAAAATCCCATAATAACATGCTAGTGACTGGTCATCAATGTGTAATGTGTTGACAATAAGCCTGGCAAAAAATCCTGAAATAACATGCTAGTGACTGGTTATTAGTATGCTGACAATAAGCCTGGCATAAAACCGTGTAATAACATGCTCCTGACTGGTCATTAACGAGTTGAAAATAAGCATGGTACAAAACCCTGTAATAACATGCTAGTGACTGGTCATTAATGTGTTGACAATGAGCCTGACAAAAACCCTGTAATAACAGGCTAGTGGCTGGTCATTGATCTGCTGACAATAAGCCTGGCACAGATCCCTAAAATAACATGCTAGTGACTGGTCATTAATGTGCTGACAATAAGCCCGGCACAAAACCCTGTAATAACATGCTACTGACTGGTCACTAATGTGCTGACAAAAAGCCACACCAAAAACCCTGTAATAACATGCTAGTGACTGGTCATTAATGTGCTGACAATAAGCCTGGCACAAAACCCTGTAATAACATGCTAGTGACTGATCATCTATGTGTAATGTGTTGAGAATAAGCCTGGCAAAAAAACCTGTAATAACATGCTAGTGTCTAGACATTAATGTGTTGACAATAAAGCTGGGACATAACCCGATAATAACATGCTTGTGACTGGTCATTAATGTGTTGACAATAAACCTGGCACAAAACCCTGTAATAACATACTAGTGACTGGTCATCAATATCTTGACAATAGGTCTGGCACAAAACCCTGTAATAGCATACTAGTGACTGGTAATTAGTGTGCTGACAATATGCCTGACACAAAATCCTGTAATAACATGCTAGTGACTGGTCATCAATGTGTAATGTGCTGACAATAAGCCTGGCACAAAACTCTGTAATAACATGCTAGTGACTGGTCATTAATGTACTGATATAAGCCTGGCACAAAATCCTGTAATAACATGCTAGTGACTGGTCATCAATGTGTAATCTGTTGACAATAAGCCTGGCACAAAACCTTGTAATAACATGCTAGTGACTGGTCATTAATGTGCCATCAATAAGCCTGGCATAAAACCCTGTAATAACATGCTAGTGATTGGTCATTAATGTGTTGACAATAAGCCTGGCACAAAACCCTGTAATAACATGCTAGTGACTGGTCATTAATGTGTTCACAATAAGCCTGGCACAAACCCTGTAAAACATGCTAGTGACTGGTCATTAATGTGCTGACAATAAGCCTGGCACAAAACCCTGTAATAACATGCTAGTGACTGGTCATCTATGTGTAATGTGTTGAGAATAAGCCTGGCACAAAACCCTGTAATAACATGCTAGTGACTGGTCATTAATGTGCCATCAATAAGCCTGGCATAAAACCCTGTAATAACATGCTAGAGACTGGTCATTAATGTGTTGACAATAAGCCTGGCACAAAACCCTGTAATAACATGCTAGTGACTGGTCAATAATGTATTCACAATAAGCCTGACACAAAACCATGTAATAACATACTAGTGACTGGTCATTAATGTGTTGACAATAAGCCTGGCACAAAGCCCTGTAATAACATGCTAGTGACTGGTAATTAGCGTGCTCACAATATGCCTGGCCCAAAATCCTGTAATAACATGCTAGTGACTGGTCATCAATGTGTAATGTGCTGACAAAAAGCCACGCAAAAAACCCTGTAATAACATGCTAGTGACTGGTCATTAATGTGCTGACAATAAGCCTGGCACAAAACCCTGTAATAACATGCTAGTGACTGGTCATCTATGTGTAATGTGTTGAGAATAAGCCTGGCACAAAACCCTGTAATAACATGCTAGTGACTGGTCATTAATGTGCCATCAATAAGCCTGGCATAAAACCCTGTAATAACATGCTAGAGACTGGTCATTAATGTGTTGACAATAAGCGGGGCACAAAACCCGTAATAACATGCTAGTGACTGGTCAATAATGTATTCACAATAAGCGGGGCACAAAAACCCTGTAATAACATGCTAGTGACTGGTCATTAATGTGCTGACAATAAGCCTGGCATAAAACCTCGTAATATCATGTTTGTAACTGGTCATTAATGTGCTGACAATAAGCCTGGCACAAAACTCTGTAATAATATGTTAGTGACTGGTCATTAATGTGCTGACAATAAGCCTGGCATAAAACCTCGTAATACCATTCTAGTAACTATTCATTAATGTGCTGACAATAAGCCTGGGACAAAATCCTGTAATAACGTACTAGTGACTGGTCATTAATGTTTTGACAATAAACCTGGCAAAAACCCTGTAATAACATGCTAGTGACTGGTCATTAATGTGTTGACAATAAGCCTGGCACAAAACCCTATAATAACATACTAGTGACTGGTCAATAATGTATTCACAATAAGCCTGACACAAAACCCTGTAATAACATGCTAGTGACTGGTCATTAATGTGCCATCAATAAGCCTGGCATAAAACCCTGTAATAACATGCTAGTGACTGGTCATTAATGTGTTGACAATAAGCGGGCACAAAACCCCGTAATAACATGCTAGTGACTGGTCAATAATGTATTCACAATAAGCCTGACACAAAACCCTGTAATAACATACTAGTGACTGGTCATTAATGTGTTGACAATAAGCCTGGCACAAAGCCCTGTAATAACATGCTAGTGACTGGTAATTAGTGTGCTCACAATATGCCTGGCCCAAAATCCTGTAATAACATGCTAGTGACTGGTCATCAATGTGTAATGTGCTGACAATAAGCCTGGCACAAAACCCTGTAATAACATGCTAGTGACTGGTCATTAATGTGCTGACAATAAGCCTGGTACAAAGCCCTGTAATAACATGCTAGTGAATGGTTATCAATGTGTAATCTGTTGACAATAAGCCTCGCAAAAAACCCTGTAATAACATGCTAGTGACTGGTCATTAATGTGCCATCAATAAGCCTGGCATAAAACCCTGTAATAACATGCTAGTGACTGGTCATTAATGTGTTGACAATAAGCCTGGCACAAAACCCTGTAATAACATCCTAGTGACTGGTCATCAATGTGTAATGTGCTGACAATAAGCCTGGCACAAAACCCTGTAATAACATGCTAGTGAATGGTTACTGATGTGCTGACAATAAGCCTGGCATAAAACCTCATAATACCATGTTAGTAACTGGTCATTAATGTGCTGACAATAAGCCTGGCACAAAACTCTGTAATAATATGTTAGTGACTGGTCATTAATGTGCTGACAATAAGCCTGGCATAAAACCTCGTAATACCATTCTAGTAACTGGTCATTAATGTGCTGACAATAAGCCTGGGACAAAACCCTGTAATAACGTACTAGTGACTGGTCATTAATGTTTTGACAATAAACCTGGCAAGAAACCCTGTAATAACATGCTAGTGACTGGTCATTAATGTGTTGACAATAAGCCTGGCACAAAACCCTGTAATAACATACTAGTGACTGGTCAATAATGTGTTGACAATATGCCTGGCACAAAATCCCATAATAACATGCTAGTGACTGGTCATCAATGTGTAATGTGTTGACAATAAGCCTGGCAAAAAATCCTGAAATAACATGCTAGTGACTGGTTATTAGTATGCTGACAATAAGCCTGGCATAAAACCGTGTAATAACATGCTCCTGACTGGTCATTAACGAGTTGAAAATAAGCATGGTACAAAACCCTGTAATAACATGCTAGTGACTGGTCATTAATGTGTTGACAATGAGCCTGGCAAAAACCCTGTAATAACAGGCTAGTGGCTGGTCATTGATCTGCTGACAATAAGCCTGGCACAGATCCCTAAAATAACATGCTAGTGACTGGTCATTAATGTGCTGACAATAAGCCCGGCACAAAACCCTGTAATAACATGCTACTGACTGGTCACTAATGTGCTGACAAAAAGCCACACCAAAAACCCTGTAATAACATGCTAGTGACTGGTCATTAATGTGCTGACAATAAGCCTGGCACAAAACCCTGTAATAACATGCTAGTGACTGATCATCTATGTGTAATGTGTTGAGAATAAGCCTGGCAAAAAAACCTGTAATAACATGCTAGTGTCTAGACATTAATGTGTTGACAATACGCCTGGCACAAAACCCCATAATAACATGCTTGTGACTGGTCATTAATGTGTTGACAATAAACCTGGCACAAAACCCTGTAATAACATACTAGTGACTGGTCATCAATATCTTGACAATAGGTCTGGCACAAAACCCTGTAATAGCATACTAGTGACTGGTAATTAGTGTGCTGACAATATGCCTGACACAAAATCCCATAATAACATGCTAGTGACTGGTCAATGTTGTGCTGACAATAAGCCTGGCACAAAACTCTGTAATAACATGCTAGTGACTGGTCATTAATGTACTGATATAAGCCTGGCACAAAATCCTGTAATTACATGCTAGTGACTGGTCATCAATGTGTAATCTGTTGACAATAAGCCTGGCACAAAACCTTGTAATAACATGCTAGTGACTGGTCATTAATGTGCCATCAATAAGCCTGGCATAAAACCCTGTAATAACATGCTAGTGACTGGTCATTAATGTGTTGACAATAAGCCGGGCACAAAACCCCGTAATAACATGCTAGTGACTGGTCATTAATGTGTTCACAATAAACCTGGCACAAATCCCTGTAAAAGCATGCTAGTGACTGGTCATGAATGTGTTGACAATAAGCCTGGCACAAAATCCTGTAATAACATGCTAGTGACTGGTCATTAATGTGTTGACAATAAGCCTGGCACAAAGCCCTGTAATAACATGCTAGTGACTGGTAATTAGTGTGATCACAATATGCCTGGCCCAAACTCCTGTAATAACATGCTAGTGACTGGTCATCAATGTGTAATGTGCTGACAATAAGCCTGGCACAAAACCCTGTAATAACATGCTAGTGACTGGTCATTAATGTGCTAACAATAAGCCCTGCACAAAGCCCTGTAATAACATGCTAGTGACTGGTCATCAATTGTAATCTGTTGACAATAAGCCTCGTAAAAAACCCTTTAATAACATGCTAGTGACTGGTCATTAATGTGCCGTCAATATGCCTGGCATAAAACCCTGTAATAACATGCTAGTGACTGGTCATTAATGTGTTGACAATAAGCCTGCCACAAAACCCTGTAATAACATGCTGGTGACTGGTCATTAGTGTGCTGACAATATGCCTGGCACAAAACCCTGTAAAAACATCCTAGTGACTGGTCATCAATGTGTAATGTGCTGACAATAAGCCTGGCACAAAACTCTGTAATAACATGCTAGTGACTGGTCATTAATATGCTGACAATAAGCCTGGCATAAAACCCTGTAATAACATGCTAGTGACTGATCATTAATGTGCTGGCAATAAACCTGGCACAAAACCCTGTAATAACATGCTAGTGACTGGTCATCAATGTGTAATGTGTTGACAATAATCCTGGCAAAAAACTTTAATAATATGCTAATGACTGGTCATTCGTGTTCTGACAATATGCCTGGCACAAAATCCCGTAATAACATGCTAGTAAATGGTCATTAGTGTGCTGACAATAAGCCTGGCACAAAACCCTGTAATAACATGCTAGTGACTGGTGATTAATGTGCTGACAATAAGCCTGGCGCAAAACCCTGTAATAACAAGCTAGTGACTGGCCATGAATGCATTGAAAATAAGCATGGCAGCAAACCATGTAATAACATGCTAGTGATCGGTCATTAATATGCTGACAATAAGCCTGGCACAAAACCCTGTAATAACATGCTAGTGACTGGTCATCAATGTGTAATGTGTTGACAATAAGCCTGGCAAACCCCCCTGAAATAACATGCTAGTGACTGGTTATTAGTGTGCTGAAAATAAGCCTGGCATAAAACCCCATAATAACATGTTCCTGACTGGTCATTAATGAGTTGACAATAAGCATGGTACAAAACCCTGCAATAACATGCTAGTGACTGGTCATTAATGTGTTGAAAATGAGCCTGGCAAAAACCCTGTAATAACAGCCTACTGGCTGGTCATTGATCTGCTGACAATAAGCCTGGCACAAATCCCTAAAATAACATGCTAGTGACTGGTCATTAATGTGCTGACAATAAGCCCGGCACAAAACCCTGTAATAGCATGCTAGTGACTGGTCACTAATGTGCTGACAATAAGCCTCACACAAAACCCTGTAATAACATGATAGTGACTAGTCATTAATGTGCTGACAATAAGCCTGGCACAAAACCCTGTAATAACAAGCTAGTGACTGGTCATCTATGTGTGTTGAGAATAAGCCTGACAAAAAAACGTGTAATAACATGCTAGTGACTAGACATTAATGTGTTGACAATACGCCTGGCACAAAACCGTATAATAACATGCTTGTGACTGGTCATTAATGTGTTGACAATAAACCTGGCACAAAACTCTGTAATAACATACTAGTGGCTGGTCATCAATATGTTGACAGTAAGTCTGGCACAAAACCCTGTAATAACATGCTAGTGACTGGTAATTAGTGTGCTGACAATATGCCTGACACAAAATCCCATAATAACATGCTAGTGACTGGTCATTAATGTGCTGACAATAAGGCTGGCATAAATTCCTGTAATAACATACTAGTGACTGGTCATTAATGTGCTGACAATAAGGCTGGCACAAAGCCCTGTAATAACATGCTAGTGAATGGTAATTAGTGTGCTCACAATATGCCTGGCCCAAAATCCTGTAATAACATGCTAGTGACTGGTCAATAATGTGCTGACAATAAGTCTGGCACAAAACCCTGTAATAACATGCTAGTGACTGGTCAGTAATGTGCCGTCAATAAGCCTGGCATAAAACCCTGTAATAACATGCTAGTGACTGGTCATTAATGTGTTGACAATAAGCCTGGCAAAAAAACCTGTAATAACATGCTGGTGACTGGTCATTAGTGTGCTGACAATATGCCTGGTACAAAAACCTGTAATAACATCCTAGTGACTGATCATCAATGGGTAATGTGCTGACAATAAGCCTGGCACAAAACCCTGTAATAACATGCTAGTGACTGGTCATTAATGTGCTGACAATAAGCCTGGCACAAAACCCTGCAATAACATGCTAGTGACTGGTCATCAATGTGTAATGTATTGACAATAATCCTGCAAAAAAAAAACTTTAATAATATGCTAGTGACTGGTCATTCGTGTGCTGACAATAAAACTGGCACAAAACCCTGTAATAACATGCTAGTGAATGGTCATTAATTTGCTGTCAATAAGCCTGGCACAAAACCCTGTAATAACATGCTAGTGACTGGTCATCAATGTGTAATGTGCTGACAATAAGCCTGGCAAAAAAATGACTGGTCATTCGTGTGCTGACAATATGCCTGGCACAAAATCACGTAATAACATGCTAGTAAATGGTCATTAATGTGCTGACAATAAGCCTGGCACAAAACCCTGTAATAACATGCTAGTGACTGGTCATTAATGTGCTGACAATAAGCCTGGCACAAAACCCTGTAATAACAAGCTAGTGAATGGCCATGAACACATTGAAAATAAGCATGGCAACAAACCATGTAATAACATGCTAGTGGTCGGTCATTAATATGCTGACAATAAGCCTGGCACAAAACCCTGTAATAGCATGCTAGTGACTGGTCATCAATGTGTAATGTGTTGACAATAAGCCTGGCAAAACCCCCTGAAATAACATGCTAGTGACTGGTTATTAGTGTGTTGACAATAAGCCTGGCATAAAACCCCATAATAACATACTCCTGACTGGTCATTAATGAGTTGACAATAAGCATGGTACAAAACCCTGTAATAACATGCTAGTGACTGGTCATTAATGTGTTGACAATGAGCCTGGCAAAAACCCTGTAATAACAGGCTATTGGCTGGTCATTGATCTGATGACATTAAGCCTGGCACAAATCCCTAAAATAACATCCTAGTGACTGGTCATTAATGTGCTGACAATAAGCCCGGCACAAAACCCTGTAATAGCATGCTAGTGGCTGGTCACTAATGTGCTGACAATAAGCCTCGCAAAAAACCCTGTAATAACATTCTAGTGACTAGACATTAATGTGTTGATAATACGCCTGGCACAAAACCCCATAATAACATGCTTGTGACTGGTCATTAATGTGTTGATAATAAACCTGGCACAAAACCCTGTAATAACATACTAGTTTTTGGTCATCAATATGTTGACAGTAAGTCTGGCACAAAACCCTGTAATAACATGTTAGTGACTGGTAATTAGTGTGCTGACAATATGCCTGACACAAAATCCCATAATAACATGCTAGTGACTGGTCATTAATGTGCTGACATAAACCTGGCACAAAACCCTGTAATAACATGCTAGTGACTGGTCATCAATGTGTAATCTGTTGACAATAAGCCTGGTACAAAACCCTGTAATAACATGCTAGTGACTGGTCATTAATGTGCCATCAATAAGCCTGGCATAAAACCCTGTAATAACATGCTAGTGACTGGTCATTAATGTGTTGACAATAAGCTGAGCACAAAACCCCATAATAACATGCTAATGACTGGTCATGAATGTGTAATATGTTGACAATAAGCCTGGCACAAAACCCTATAATAACATGCTGGTGAATGGTCATTAGTGTGCTGACAATATGCCTTGCACAAAACCCTGTAATAACTTGCTAGTGACTGGCCATTAATGTGCTGTCAGTAAGCCTGGCACAACACCCTGTAATAACATTCTAGTGACTGGTCATTAATGTGCTGACAATAAGCCTGGCACAAAACCGTGTAATAACATGCTAGTAACTGGTCATCAATGTGTAATGTGTTGACAATAAGCCTGGCAGAAAACCCTGTAATAACATGCTAGTGACTGGTCATTAATGTGCTGACAATAAGGCTGGCAGAAATTCCTGTAATAACATACTAGTGACTGGTCATTAATGTGCTGACAATAAGGCTGGCACAGAATCCTGTAATAACTTGCTAGTGACTGGTCATTAATGTGTTGACAATAAGCCTGGCACAAAGTCCTGTAATAACATGCTAGTGACTGGTAATTAGTGTGCTCACAATATGCCTGGTACAAAAACCTATAATAACATCCTAGTGACTAGTCATCAATGTGTAATGTGCTGACAATAAGGCTGGCCCAAAATCCTGTAATAACATGCTAGTGACTGGTCAATAATATGCTGACAATAAGTCTGGAACAAAACCCTGTAATAACATGCTAGTGACTGGTCAGTAATGTGCCGTCAATAAGCCTGGCATAAAACCCTGTAATAACATGCTGGTGACTGGTCATTAGTGTGCTGATAATATGCCTGGTACAAAAACCTGTAATAACATCCTAGTGACTGGTCATCAATGTGTAATGTGCTGACAATAAGCCTGGCACAAAACCCTGTAATAACATGCTAGTGACTGGTCATTAATGTGCTGACAATAAGCCTGGCACAAAACCCTGTAATAACATGCTAGTGACTGGTCATTAATGTGCTGACAATAAACCTGGCACAAAACCCTGTAATAACATGCTAGTGACTGGTCATCAATGTGTAATGTATTGACAATAATCCTGCAAAAAAAACTTTAATAATATGCTAATGACTGGTCATTCGTGTGCTGACAATAAGACTGGCACAAAACCCTGTAATAACATGCTAGTGACTAGTCATTAATTTGCTGTCAATAAGCCTGGCACAAAACCCTGTAATAACATGCTAGTGACTGGTCATCAATATGTTGGCAATAATCCTGGCACAAAACCTCATAATAACATGCTAGTGACTGGTCATTGATCTGCTGACAATAAACTAAATATCTCACCTTATAATCTTGACTTAAACCTAAACCCACAATAAAACAATAATATTGTTTCCAGGAATTATGCATGATATCATAAGATGTGCATTACGTTCATTACATGTTGCTAGAATATCACAAATAAAATACCAGTCACTCTCTTTTGGCAAGTTAAACAATCTGAATGAACCCATAAAAAATCAAATTCAAGAAAATCACTTCTACAGAGCTGAACAGATATACAGTTAAAAAATATCAATACATTTATTCACACAATTTCTTGTAGCAGAAAAAAGCATATCAACCCCTATTCAGTTCACCATTCTTCACAAACACCCCTTAAATGTAACTGTGATCCTGCGTTTGATATTAATTCCAATCCAAACTACATATCTAATCATAAAGCAACTAATGTGTTCAAATACTGCAGCAAAGGCATTGTAATAAAGGGCATTTCATTCAGGTCAGCATTCACATAAACTGAATGTGACCAAAACTATTGATTTATTCTGTTTTCAATTACACAGTCCTTGAGCAACTAACCTTCTCTCTCTCTCTCTCTCTCTCTCTCACTGCATAGGGCTAGGACTGAGGAAAACCATGAAAAATAGCACACTGGGACTGCAGAATCAGTGTGGTAATGTGCACCACAAAGGTAGAAAAAAATATGCCATACTAAAGCAAGCTCAGTACTAAAGCAATTCAAAGACTGCTATATGGTACACCAAAGCTGTTGTCTGAAAGCACATTGCAATGCATTCACAAAGATGCACTAAACAGATAAAAGTGAGAGTGCTTTAATGGCAGCTTGGCAACCATTGTATTTAGAGAATTATATGAACAAGCTGTCCTTCCAACAATAGGAGGTGAACACACATACATACACACACACACACACACACACACACACACACACACACACACACACACACACACACACTGCAATTAAAAAATCAGTCATGTTGATTAACATGTTTACAGCTACTATGGTTCAAACAAAATAATATAAAGACAACACAATAACTAAATTAAAGAATAAACAAGAACATATACAATATAAGTCTGAGCATTATAAAGAGAAAAATAAATTTAAATTAGAAGTAATACAGCTCTCTACAGAAGTGTAATCATTAGCTATACATTACCATGTATAAGCTTTCAAAATGGAGATGCTGAAACTTAAATGACAGAAGACGTACCACAATTAGGGTAAGGGTAAAGCAAGCAACATGTAAAAACAAATACAAAAATCAATCAAAATTTCATTCAAAGAAGCTCCATATTAATAGTAACAAAACAAATACCATACAGTTTTCTACAGCAAAGAAACTACCATACTTAACTGCCTTACAAGTAAAATAATTAAATGGTAACATTATACCTAATGCTACATTTTAGGAATAACTCGGTGTAACAATAGACCACACACAGACAACAGCACCACCAAAGTCCTCTCACATTTACTATATTATAATAGACTCTTAAAACTTTCCTTCCCAGCAGCAAGAATAGCTGTAGCTAAACGTGTGGTAATTCTTAAGTTTGAATATGCCCTGGCACTTATAATCTTTGCAATTAAAGCAGCAGGGAATAAAATATTTATGTTTGCACCCATGACAGATAGGAACTGCTACCATTGTATCCTCCATGACAAGGCATATTGGTTACTCGTTACAAATGGGGCCACCTACCTATTAAGCATGCTGTTTTTAGAGTTATAACACTTGGTTTTCATCTCCCACATAAATGCAAACTCCAAATGAGAGATAAAAACTAACCCCTTAGATGCAGCCAAGAAAACACACTCACACTAATCAGACTTAGAGTCAAATCTACAATTGGTGAAAAACTCTTCTCCAGGCTAGCACCTGCATATGCGTGGAACCAACCCAAAATGTTTGCCATTCTTTAAGAAGGATCTTAAGCTTCTTTTGCAAAATTGGGTGGCGTAAGCCAGGGGAACCTTGTTGGCTAGGCTTATGTAGGCCCTTGGGCCGATAGCCTAGTACCTACCTATGAACCTATGAACCTAAAAATGAATCTAAGTATATGTACTTTCCAGACACTGGGTAAAGGCTTGCATTTTATTCAATGTATATAGAAATGGACTATAAATCTTTGTATATGTTACAAATAAGGAACCTCTGTCACACTGTAATGTCTCGGCTGCAATACTGTATAAAGTGGTACACTTTGCTCTAAATATTTACTACTATTACTCTCTCTCTCTCTCTCTCTCTATATATATATATATATATATATATATATATATATATAATTACTGTTATTGTTCTCTGTATATTACCTGCATCTGTATGGTATGCAACATTTGTCTATCAGCCATTATGTAATTGGATATAATTATTGATATGCTGTACAAATTGACAAGAAACTGGTACACAGCTAATACATAGCCAGTTGCCAAGGATGCAATCGAGTAAGTAATTTATTTCCACAGTATGATCATTGAGCACTTTCATCCTCACACAATTCAAAAAGGACTTCATCAGAACAAATACGAAATGCCGTCCTTTAATCTATTAAATATTAAACTACAAGCTCATTTCTAGCAATTAATTATGCAAATTATAACCTAACTATTTTAAAGGAAAACCACCATAAAAATAAAATACTGTGTCATTTCAAAAAAAAAAAAAAATATATATATATATATATATATATATATATATATATATACACACACACACACACACACACACACACACACACACACACACGCTTGGAGATATATATATATAGGTTTACTATCAATATCTCGAAATTTATAGAAACGACGGTACGAAAAAGCGAAGTGTTGTACCAAAACTGCACCTAAACAAATTGCCCTAATGTCAAAAAACAGCCGTTAATGCCGAAAATGTCGATAACGACATTTTACGGCATTAACAACAATGCCGCCCTTACCGCAACTCCCTAATCCCTACACCTAATCTCTCCTGTATGCAGGGGGGCAAGCCCCCTGCACCCCCCACACCCCCCTAACTTATTATTCCAACTCTGAGATTGCACTACAGTGAGGAAAGGGATGTATTTCCCTAACCACACTGTACCGCAATCCCTTTACATGAGCAAACGTTATATATGCGAATGCACAGTCCATTTGCAAATATAGCGTTCGCTCATTTAACCTGCCCACATATGAAGTATTCGAACATCTGTTGTTCGAATACTTCATAGCATGCAATTGCACGGCAACATTTTGATGGTAAACTATATATATATATATATATATATATATATATATATATATATATATATATATATATGCATACACTCTCTCTCTTTATATATATATGTGTGTGTGTGTGTGTGTGTATGTCTAAATGCAAATAAATATAATTCATTCTTACAAATATATTTTATAAACCCTATTTGATAAAATATGAATAATTTATCAGAAAAGACCATTTTATGATGGTATAAAATTGTATTAATAGTAAAAGAAAAAAACATTCCTTATAATTTAGCAGATCTCAATTTCAGCACTGGAGTAATAAATATAAAATCATTCAAACCTGGTTTCTTATTTGCATGTAATCTGAGTTGCTATAATAACTTATGATACTCTAATTTAGCCTCCTATGCACCATCCATAGGGTCATAGGGCATGTTGCCTAAAATACCATACCTGAATTTCTTAAGAGTGACAAACCTAAGAATGTTTTTAAAGGTCTTTACTAGAGTTTGCTTTCAAAATATCATAGTTGTGTTCATAAATTCTATTCTGAAGTGCTCTCTCAGTTTTGTCCATGTAAAAGCATGGTATGAATCACACTTGGCTAGCTATACAATTGCTCCTATGGAAAATGTTGTTGTTTGTCTTTCGGCTTTTCCTGGTAAGGGGTCGCCACAGTGGAACTCCGGTCTGCTAATGATTGGCAGTAGATTTTTACGAAATGCCGAGGTGCCAGCTTGACGCCCAACCTTCAACAAAGGCATGCCCATTTACGCACGCATGTCTTTCGAACGCTACCCAACCGCGGGAAGGACATGCAGACTCCACACAGAAATAATTCTTCAAAAATATAACAGCACTGTCTACATACCCCATATCTTCTAGTTCCTGTATTATTCAAACAAAACCAGTCCTTCTTATTTTGTGCCAATTCCAAAATCTTTTTTATATTATTAGCAGTCTTGTAGACCACAGTTGGCCATGAACCCAACAATTTGGAGATGTTTTAATTGGTTTTATATATATTCCAATTATTCATTAAAATATTTCTCAATTCATTGGACACTGAATTAAAATGTAATAAGAATCCTTTTCAAAGGAATTCCCATTATGGCAAACTTCATGTTTAATATCTGGTTCTGAATGTTCCTTAGTTAAGTTTGTCAACCCTCATTCAGTCATTACCTGCTTATAAATTTCTTTACCCATTCACTGTGGATGACCCCTCTCAATAAACATGTTCTCCAGTTTTAGTTTTTCTAAACTGAATATCTCAGTATTGGATGCCATCCTAGCTGGCAAAAGGGCCAGTAACCACTATCCTTTTATGGCTGAAAGGGAGACAACTCCAAAAATGTAGACATCTATTACTAAATGTTTGCTTCCTAAAAATATTAGACTCAAAGCCTGTAAAAGTCTTAGATGGTATCAAGGAACACTGTTTTCACCTCATCCATCATGTAGCTGAATTTTAAAAATTCAGTTGTTCCACTTAGGTATTCAATAAACTCAACTGTTTCATTCCTGGTACCTGTCCATAAAGTAAGAATATTATCCTGGCACCTGTCGTAAAGTTTGTACAATTTATAAAAGAGACAATTAAAAACAATTTTCCCATCCATAAAAGACTAGATTTGCAAAAATAGGGCAAAAGAGGCACTAATGGTCACACCCCTGTGCCTGAGCTTGCATGGCTCCCCTGTCTCCCCTGTATCTTCCCTAGGATGAGCTAGCTGATATAAGTTTTCCTTCCCTTTTTAAGTTCTAAGCTCAAATGAGAACTGAGCTGTAGGTATCTCCTTTTATGCATTTGACTTGTAGGGTATTAATGTGTGGCTTCTTTGTTAATTATTTGTGAATGTGGGGAGGAATGTAGGAAAGTCACACAATCTTGATTTTTCTTAAAAAATGAGGATTAGTTGATTTTTCTGAAGTTGATTTGGTACACAGTGATGCAGTAGCATTTTCTCCCTGAATTCATTTTCAGCTGCTCTTTACAAAGATGTCATGCTCTTTCGAATTTCCATTATTGACATTGTTTTGTTGACTTTATAGATGCTAGGCTCATCAAAAAAGTAAATGCTCTTTTTAGTCAGACTTACTTTTATTAAGCAAATAATAGTAATATAGTCACAAACCATGCAAAGAGTATTGTTTTTAAAACAAACAAAAAAGAATGTTTAGACCTGTACATATTCCAAAGAGGGAAGACATAATGTGGTTTCAAAATTTACCCAGAGACATTGCCAAAGGAAGCCAAATAATACTGTTATAAGAAATATATCATTTAAACAATTTGTAATAATTACATATGTCTGAAAATGAAGAGAATCAGGTTCATAGGTTAATAGGTCATTATTAGTTATTCAGTACAGAAGACCATTGTGGCAAGTAACCCAATTTCCCAACCATCAGAGATCTATCTTGTTAGATGACTTACTCAGAATCATACAACTGCAAATGGGGGGGGGGGGCTCAAACCATGGACTACAGGAAGCATCTTAACAGCTCATAGAAATACTCTTATAGTTTAACTGCCAGACTTTATTCACAAATAAAGAAGTTAGCCATGACAAAATAATTAGTATGATGAGTCTGATAAATCAACTATTCTGTCTCAAATAAAATATTAAGGTTACAATATTAAGCTGTACAAAGAAAACAATTTTAAGAAGATATTCTTGCCACAAGAGACTTTGGAATGTTTAATTCAGTTGATCAGGAAGTGATGCACTTGAAATTTAGAAAGCAGATTGCTTTGTAAAATAGTAAGGAAACTACATTATTCTGTGAAGGTAGAAAGGATAGCGACTCTAATTTATTTCATGTTGGAGTCCAGTAATGATTATGATCAATAAAGGAAGGATATAGAACTGTTCAGATGACTTAGACATTATAACAGACAAGTACAAATTTGATAAATGCAGGCCACAATGCATTTTGAAGCAGAAGGATTATAATAACACATACTAATATATATATATATATATATATATATATATATATATATATATATATATATATATATATAAACAACCACATTTTTAAATATCAAAATATAACTAGATGGATCCTGATTGTTAAACGTGTTTTAGGTATAGGCTACAAAGACAAATTAATACAGGAAAATCTATTGGTAAAACATTCATTTTTATAATGTAGGCTTTATATAATAAAGAAAATTTTAAAGCCTTTCCCCTGTCTAATTCTTGCTAAATATAGATCCATAGTTTAAGAATGTAAGATTGATTATAACCAATATTATTCTGAGAAATCACTAAATATTTATAATGAAAGTCCCACAAGAATATATAAAAAACAAAAAAGAACTAAAAGTAAGGCACCAAACCACCCAAGACTCAATCAATATTTTATTAATTAAGCACTTTTGTTTTAATTATGAAGATGTCATCAGAACAATAAAACATAAAACCATGTATATTATATATAATCCAAACAAGTCACATGTTAAAAGTATCCAGTGAAATTCAACTGATCCTATTATGTTTATCCTTCAAAACACCCATGACTGAAATATTCTCATTTAAACCAGGAAACCAGGGAATTTATCAGAACTGAACTTAATCTGCCAATTTAATTCCATCATAAGCAAATAATATTTCCAATCACCACTCCTTTCATATTGAATAGTATGTTCTAAAACACAAAAGACAAATTTATTAAAATGTATACATCTACAGACTTAAAGGCAAGTAAAACAAAAGGGGTAAGATTCACAGAAGGGGAATATGGTAGATTTTCTAAGACTGAGTTTAGATCTAGAAAAACAGAAAAAATGTTTCAGTTATTGAAATGATTTAGGAATGCTGTTAGGGTTAATGAAAACAGACATTAATGTCATTAGCAAATAATGCATGATCCTTTCATATTTTGGAAATGAATTGCGGTAAGGGATTTTAAGTGGAATAGTAGGGGTTCATTATATACATTCAACAGGTATGGATAAAGAAGGATAGCTCAGACATGTTCCATTCATATTAGGAATCTGATTGCAAAATCGACCATTTTTATAAAGAGAAATAGAAGGATTAAGATAGGGAATATACATGTAGTTAATTAAGTTATCTGGTAGTCCAAATTTATGTATTACTGAGAACCAATTTTAATTTAAAAGTTTTGGAAAAGTCATTCATAAAGTCATTGCCCCCTGTGCTTTAAGAGATTTAGTACAAAGTATGGCTACTACAAAGAAACAGAGGCCCAAATGTGCAGTTAGTTCATGATAAAACTCAAGGGAAGGTTTGGTAAAATCCAAGGAATTCAAATATTCTGGTTCTTGAGGAGAAGGCTTAGAGTTTTGAGAATTATAGATACCGATTAAGAAGTCAGTAAAACTATCGATAATGTAATTTGTGTCCTTTATCATATTGTTATTTGCCTTCAATATATTGATCTTACAGGAAAGCTTTTGTGCTTGAGCAATAAATACAAGATGTGCAGATGGCATTTGGGCCCACTAAGAAAAATTAACAATCAACTTGGATTTGTTCATAGAGCGGACTAGTATCTAATGTTCAGTAAATAGTTTAGACAAAATCACTTTCATTAAATTATAGATGAAGGAGTCCAGATTATTAGTAAACTCAGAATCAAGGAATTTGATCTCTTACAACAGTCCAATTTATCTCTTAAGTTTCACTTTTTTGATGAAAGAATGCTTAAGAGATGTAAACCCTAGTCTTATCATGTACATATAGGATATATATACTAGATGAGAAAGATTTTAATTCTAATATAAATTTATTTAGTTTTTGATGAGAAAGCTCAATAACCAGAGGAGAATTAAAATTGTGAGTCCAATTTATCACTGACTTTGGGTGAAGGGCAAATTTCTTAAAAACAATATGGAGATGTATCTCAAACTTGACAGATAAGTAACTGTAAAATAATCACATATTTGAACAATGCAGGAAATGAGCTCCTACCACCCAGCACTAAAACCTGCGAGAGATGCACTTACATAGCCAGACTGGAGGCAAAGCTCTCTCCGGCCAAGATTGTGCTAGACAGTCAAGAGGAGAAGTTTAACACCTGCACTACACCTGAAGCAACTCATAGCCCTTCAAAACCCACACCATCAACACCCACACATAGCAACACTAAACCCACATATGCGGAGGCCCTTAACATTAATCTGCCCAAGCAACAAGGACCTCCAAAGCTGAAATGCAAACAAACACCAGTCACAACCAAAGTGACACATAGCTCACAACACCAGTATGCAACCCAACAACAGCTACTAAGGCAAGACAATGTACTCAACATTTCAGTAATAGGTGACTCTATAGTCAGGCACTCTGATGTCCCACTCACCAGGCTGAACAAGGAGATAATTACAGTCAGCTGCCTGTCGGGTGCCAGGATCTGCCACATAACGCATGCACTCAAGTCACTCCACAACAAGTACAAATACGACTCTGTCATTGTCCATGCTGGAGTGAAGGACTTGAGACGTACCTCCCTGGACTACATGAAAAGAGACATGAAAGAACTCTCGGATCATGTGGCCCAGGCAGGTATGACCCTAGCCCTGAGTAGCATCCTGCCTTCGCCCAGAATGATACCACAATATAAGGACAAAATGATTGACTTCAACAATTGGCTAAGCTTCTGGTGTCATTCAAAGGGGATTCAGTATCTGTCTGCCTGGGAAGACATGATCGACAAACCACAATGCTTTTCCAGAGATGGTCTGCACCTGTCACCCCTGGGATTCAGGTTACTGGCTAAAGCTTTTGCCACCCCTGTAGTGCCTTTTTTAGGCAAGGTTCAAATGACAAAACCACCACTGTAACAGATACAAGCATGCAAAATCTGAAGGTAATGCTACTCAATACTAGAAATCTAAACCTCAAAATGCACTCTTTCGAGGCACTCCTAAAAATGGAGAACATTGATATCTGTGCAGTAACTGAGACTTGGTTCAAGGCTCCAGAGAGCACCCCTACAATACCAGGCTACAAGTCTTACCACACTTTTCGGCCACAAAACCAAGACTGAAACACTAAAGGTGGAGGAATGTCCATATTCACCAAGGATATTCACACCTCCAGGTCTGAACATAAGCAAATCACCCTTGACATCCACATCCCACCCCCACCCCCCCAGTAAGGAAACCTTAAAAAACTTCTCCAAAGCCAACTTCATGCTACTGAAGTCAGAAGTGACAAACTTCATGACACCCATGCAGACGGGATCTGAAAGTTCGACTACAGAATCCTACACTAAGGCACTATACGAGCACATCCACTCGTGCATGAATCATGCCATCCCAAATAGAACCAAGATACTCTCCTCCAAAAAAAGGAAGTCAATCTGGTGGTCCCCTGCTATAAACAAACTATACAACAGAAGGAAGAAACTGTTGCAGAAAAGAGGAAAACCCCAGGATGAAAAAAACTCCCTCACCAGCCTCAGTAAGAAGCTGAGATCCCTCATAAAATCCTCAAAAGCTAGTTACGAAAATAAAATTGCCAAAGATTCCAAAGACAACCACAAGGCATTCTATAGTTATGTCAAGAATCTAAATGGAAATGCTCAGATCTGCTCTGAGCTACAACAGAATGTCATTAAATATACTGATTCCCAAGGATATTGCCAATATCCTGGCAGATTGATTTAGTGCCAACTTCACCCCCCTCTCACTCCTAAAGGGCCCATCTTAATACCAAAAGATTGCCAAATTCTGGTAATCATGGCCACACAGGTAGAAACCGCACTCTCCAAAGCTAAGAATACAGCATCCATGGGACCAGATGACATCCCGGGCTGTGTACTACATGAATACAAAATGAACTGGCACCTTACCTAAGTGTCATGTTTAATCATAGCCTCACCTCAGGCTTCGTGCCCACTGAGTGGCGCACAGCTACAGTTATCCCACTCCACAAGGAGGGATCCACCATGGATCCCGGGAACTACCGTCCCATCAGTCTGATGAGCCTGATCTGCAAGGGCATGATACACATTATCATGGAACAAATAAACAAAGACATTGGCAACCTTTACACACTGGACCCCACCCAGTTTGGGTTTGTGAAGAGCCAATCATGTCTCCTGAACCTGATTGACTTCTTCAAATCAGTCTTCAGAGCTGTGGATGAGGGTAAGGTGGTCCACACAGCCTATCTGGACCTTGCCAAGGCCTTCGACACCATCCCCCACTCTGGAATCATAGATAAACTTACTAAGCTGGGCATAAATTCCTATGTCACTCAATGGGTTGCCAACTGGCTTACTGACAGAACCTAGACTGTAAAAGTAGCCGACTCCAAATCCAGCTCCAGACAAGTGACAAGTGGAGTATCTCAGGGTTCAGTACTGGGACCACTCTTGTTTGGCATCTACTTCTCTGAAGTACAGGCCAACACTAAGGGTCTCTGACTAACAAAGTTCGCAGATGACTGCAAACTGGGAGCCATTACTGAATCCCCAAAATGATGTGGATATTCTACAAAAGGGCCTTACAGAAACAGATGCCTGGTGCCAGAGCCATAGGCTCAAGCTTAATGCCAAGAAATGTATAGTTATCCCCTATGGAAAAAAAAACATGTACCCATGAATTACCACATAGGTGGAAGTACACTAAACATCGAAAGTGTGATGAGAGACTTAGGGACACAGGTGGACAGTGGTCTCACCTTCGATAACCACATCGCCACAACAGTCAGGAAATCCTTATGTGTGGCACACCTCATCACTAAGGGCTTTTCATCCAGAAAAAAGGAGGTCATTGTCCCACTGTACTCATCCCTCATTAGACCCATTATAGAGTATAATGCCCCATTTGGTATGTACCTCACAAGATATCTGCAACAGCTGGAAAGGCCACAGAAATACCTCACTAAAAGACTCCCAGGCCTAAAGCAGATGCCATATGCTGACCGTCTAAAAAACTCCAGCTATACTCTGTGGCATATCGTCTGCTCAGAGGCAATCTCTGCTTAAGGCCATGTCAAACCCTGAGCTGTTGGACATGCTCCACTTAAAGAAATCCCAATCTCTCAGAGCCACACGCTCCAGGGATCTAAACCTTGTCATCACAATGAACAAAACATGCTGGAGGGATAGGTTCCTGACCCAGAGACTCCCCATATTCTGGAATAGACTGCCCATACATGTCAAGCAGAGCGCCTCCTTGGCCCTTTTCAAAAGGAACCTTGATGACTGGATGGGAGATAGGAAATTCACCCCGGGGATCATGTCAGTCACCCTGCTAGACAGGTGTCCAGGGAAGTAAATATTGTGGGAAGAAATATCCAGGGAATTGTTATGGCTAGGCTTGTATAGGCCCTAGGGCCGATAGACTAGTACCAACCTATGAACCTATGAACCTATGTAAATAAGACAACTATTCAAGACCAAGAATAAAGTACCTGTGAGAAATAGGAGAACTGGCAACCACTTGGTTACAACAAGTAAAAGGGATATAAGAGATCATAATTTTTCAAGATGCATAAAATAGTTCTAAACACTCTGAAATTACAGGTTTTGCTACCATTTTCCTATCTTTGTTTTAACTGATAATGATTAGGAAATTTATTTTACAGAATGATTAAAGATATACAAAAAGAGATGAGCAGGTTTATCTAAAGTAAGAAGTTTAAACGTATGATAACAGAAATGGCCACGATTGTCTGAGTCTACTGTGATAAGAGTACCCTCACCCAGAATGATTCCACAATATAAACAAAAAATGATTGACTTCAACAGTTGGCTCAACTTCTGGTGTCAGTCCAGTCGGATCCAGTATTTGTCAGCCTGGGAGTATATGGTAGACAGATTCTTCTGCTTTGCTAGATATGGTCTACACCTGTTCTCTCTAGGCTTTCGGATATTGGCAAAGGTCCAGAACAATAGAGCCACTAGTGGGGCTGCAGACTATCTGTTGCAGAGCATTTGTGTTAACAAAGTCCAGGAACCTCTAGGCAAGCATGTTTTTGCTCGTGTATTAGGGTTGCCAACTTTTCAAATGGCCAAAGTGGGACATTTTAGGGACACACGTCATATTTTACAGGCCGACACATACCCACGGTCAGTACAAAGGATAGAACTTTACTTTTTTGCCTAAATAAAAGCTTATTCTTGTAGCAGTTTAGTTGCAAAAACATGCTTGCCTAGAGGTTCCTGGACATTGTTAACACAAATGCTCTGCAACAGATAGTCTGCAGCCCCACTAGGGGCTCTATTGTTCTGGACATAGTACTCACCAACATGGGGGAGGGGGTCACTGTATTTCCCCAAGTGTGATGTTCTCCCTGGTTAGGTTAGATCACAAATCAGTCTTATTTGAAGTAACTACTGGAACTGATACCCTCACAGGTACAAAAATTATAAAAAAGTTTACCAAAGCTAACTATAGCCTACTAAGCAATGGTATAAAGAACTTAATTCCACCTGCAATTGGAGACTTCAATGATCACTATGTAGAAGTGTATGCGAATGCCCTGTGCAAACACGTAAGTGACTGCATAAACTCTGCTGTACCTGACCGGATCAAAACCAGGTCTTCTCATAAAAACAAGCCACAGTGGTGAACTTCAAGTATGAACAGAGTATATAACAAGAGGAAGAAACTGTTGTCTAAAAGCAAGAGGGATATCAGTCTGCAGAGGAAGAGCTCTGTCCTAAGCCTAAACAAGAAAATCAGAAATATTGTAAAGTCTTCTAAAGCAAATTACAAAACTAGAATTTCATCTCTAGCCAAGGATAATCATAAGGTATTCTTTACCTACATCCGAAGTCTAAAAGGGAATGCCCAGCTATGTGCCAAACTGGTTGTAGATGGGATCACTCATACTACACTGGCAGATATCGCCAACCTGCTAGCTGACAGATTCAGAGTAAACTTCAACCCCCATCCTCACCTACCATATCCCAAAGCATACCTTTATATAGAGATATACATATATCTCTGTTTATACCTCTCTGATTGAATTCATCTGGCAGCCAGCTAAATTCCTGATTTAATGTATATTTTTTGTAATATTGCTGTAATCAAACAAACTAGATTCCTGCTTTTATGTATATATTCAGTATATATTTCTGTAAATCACTATGTGTAACACTGTTTCTGCTTTTGTACCAATTAATGTTTACATTTTTTCTGTATCTATGTTCTTGTTGGAGCTTTTCCCCCTAGGCCTCCACTGAAAATGGGCTCCTTTAGGCCCAGTGGACTTTCCAGTTAAACAAATACAATAAAATAAATAAATAAATAAAATAATACCTGACACCAGCCGTCTGCCTAATATCTCTAGAGAACAGGTCATCTCAAAACTTGTCAAGGCCAAAAACATGGCCTCAAAGAGACCAGATAATATCCCAGGTTATTTACTAAACAATCTAAAACAAATCCTAGCAGACCCACTTGGAATTCTTTTTAATCATAGTTTGAGAACTGGTTATGCTCCTGCCCAATGGAGAACAGCAACAATAATCCCCCTGCACAAAGGAGAGCCACCAACTGTCCCTGGGAGCTACAGACTCATAAGTCTAACCAGCTTCATCTGCAAGTCCATGGAAAGAATAATCATGGACCTTATCAGCAAGGACATAGGTGATGTCTAAACACTGTACCCGGCCCAGTTTGGCTTTGTTGAAGATAGATTATGTTTATTAAACCTGGTAGACTTCTTTGAGAATGCCACCAAAGCCATGGAAGGAGGTAAGACAGTACACACAGCATATCTTGACATTGCCAAAGCTTTCAATGCAATTCCCTACTCTGGCATCATTGGGAAACTCTCTCAGATAGGGGTTAACCCTTATGTTACTAGATGGGTAGGCAACTGGCTCATTGGCAGAACACACACACTGTCAAAATTGGTGACTCCACATCCATCAGTAGACCCATCACCAGTGGAGTACTACAGACGTCTGTACTGGGCCACTTATTGTTTAGCATCTACTTCTTAAAAATCCAGGCCGAAGTAGATGGCCTTTGGCTATGAAGTTCACTGATGATTGCAAACTGGGAGCAATCATTGAGTCCTCCAATGGTGTCAAAATATTACAAGAAGGGCTAACACAAACAGATGACTGCTGCCAAAGCCATGGTTTAAAGCTAAATGCAAAAAATGTATTATTATTCCCTTTGGCAAAATGGAATTCTCTACAAATTACAATATTGACAGCACCCCCCTGAGTTCCAACACAACAGTGTGAGACTTGGGAACAGAGGTTGATACAATCTGAACTTTAACCCCATGTTTCCACAGTTGTAAGGAAAGCCTTCTAAGTAGTGCACCACATAAGCAAAGGGACAGCATTCAGGTTAAGGGATGTTATAACTCCACTGTACTCGACCCCCATCAGACCACTAATAGAGTATAATGCATCCTTTTGCTTGTACCTGACCAGACACCTGAGGCAGGTGGAGAGACCTCAGAGGTTTCTCAAAAAGAAAATACAGGGACTCTAAACTATGACCTATGTGGACAGGCTGAAAGCCCTGTCACTTTACTCTGTATCTTATAGGCTACTGAGAGGTGCCTATAGGGCAATCTCCAGCCATGCCCTAATGGAAATGCTGCATTTCCGGAAGTCAAATGGCACAAGAGTCACTTGCTCTAGGGAAATCAGCCTAGCTTGTGGTAGTAACAGAACATGCTGGAGAGACATATATGTCTCCCAGAGACTGATGCTCCTCTGGAATAGATTTTCTATTCATGTAAAACAGAGCTCCTCACTGACCCTATTCAAATGCAACCTAGATAATGGGATGGGAGACACAAATTCACCCCTGGGGTGGGACCCATGTCCTGCATGGACAGGGGTAGCCAATGTTGATCACAGACCTTTTTTGTTCATAAGTTTGTTCTGTGAACTACCCAAAAAGAACAAATGAGGATACTTGAGATTAACATGGCTAGACTTGTAAAGGATCTAGGGCTTCTAACATAGTAACCGGATATGAACCTATGAATCTATAAGACAGAACAGAATGAAAAGAACAAACATTAAAACAAGTGTTTTGCACATATAATACACTAAAGAAATTGTAAAGCGTTAAAACAATGAAAGCATAAAACAAATGCCGTTTAGATATCAGGATAATAATTACATATCTAGCTACTTGTCTACATATGTATCTCTCTCTCTCTCTCTCTCTCTCTCTATATATATATATATATATATATATATATAATACATGGTTCGAGTTCATGACATTATTGATCCACTACACCAACATTCATTAAACTGACCACAAATGGTTGTAATTCAAAAAATTCAAAAAAGAAAAAGTAAAACAATGTTTTATGCAGAGTGCAAACCCCCTGCACCCCTCATACCTACTGCAAATTGTTATACCAACTGTGCATCACAAGACAGTGGGGGAATGGCAAAACCCTAACACTAACTGTAATTTCAAATGAGCTTTTTCGATAAAGGTTCAATTCAATTTAGTAATGTACCTAACAAAACTATTGACAAAATGAATGAACGATCTACTCTGCACCCATGTACATATCTAGACTGAACATTGCTTTGGTTGACTGCTTTCTTGCCTGACCCATTTAGTCAACAGGCTAGGGGATCAGCAGTGGTGCAAGATTGCTGAAATACATAAGATGGAGCATATGCTCTTTCCCTTGTATTGTGTTATATCAGAATTTTTAAAGTAGATGTAACTGGAGGGTGGGGGGGCACATGTCTGTACATGTGCTTGTTCTATCTTCAAAAATCATTGTTTTGACTTCTATCCTCTAGGTTTATGTCTTGGAACACGAGTAGTTTAATGCCAATGTTTTCATTTTTGATCTTTAGTGGCTGATTATCTGATTATCACTGCTGTGATATCTTGCAGCAGTAAATAGTTTATATACATATACAAATGTCCATATGTATACACACACACACACACACACACACACACACACACACACACACACACACACACACACACACACACACACACACACACACACACAAAACTATATCTATCTCTATCTATCTATAAAAAACAACATGGTGGTCTTACTAGGAATGATAACAAATATTAAAAATAGGCAGTAGTCGGGGCATTTAGAAAGCCAGTACTAGTAATAGGTTTTATTGCACCTGGTAAGGGGAAAATAAAAGCACTTTATGGGAAAATGCACTTAAAGTAAGAAAGAAGTTAAAGTTAAAAATTGGGGCTGATTACTTTAAGACAAAATGCTTAAAGCTCAGATAATTGAAGAAGAGCTTCCTACCTGTGCCTTTTTAAGCTTATGGGAAAGCTACAGTTGTAGATGTCATTGTGCTAATGGTCCAGATGAATCTGGAATCAAAGCTGCAGTGAGTCAGGCCTTCTGCCATTTGCTCTGTTGTGATACTGGAAAAAGATAAATGCTTATTTTTAACTGTTTTCTGCACTTCTGTTTTACTGCATATCTGTGTAATTTGTGCTACTGTTTTTTGCCCCACCCAGCTTCTGTGGTGGTCTTAAATGTTGGTGGCTTTGAGTTGCATGCCTCTAGTATAAAGGTGATACTGGACACTTCCCGCAGTCACATTACATCAGCTCATTCTACTGTTTATAGTGAGAACTTAGTAAAGGCCCATCCCTTTAGCTTCTGAACCTTGAATTATCTTATTATCTTCTATCTCTTCACTTTCTACTTAAAAAAATGTACCTCTTTCGACTTCATTTATGTTTGCCATATTTATTACTGCTTGTGGGTAGCCTCACTAAATTAATGACAGTATTCTACTGAAGCACTGCTTTATTTGTGCTGTCTGTTACTGTTGTAATTGTGAGCTACTGTTTCAAAGCAATCTACTGATTATATTTCATCGCTATCTGCTGCAGTTTATTACTGTTTAACTGCATTTTGCTGTGTTTTGTTGCTGTTTAACTCTATTTTTTCATACTGCAAGTTCTATTCTTTTGACTATAAATGGTTAATCTGTGCTTCATTGTGAGTTTTTTCTTACCGAGTTCTTAACATTAAAATTGAGTAGCATAGTCTAGATACAGGTCTGCTGCATCCGGAGCTTCAGCTGCATGGTTTTTAATCATTTTTTAGGTATTCCAGCTACAAGTTTTCCCTTAGTAGCACTTGTGCTATCATGTAGTAGTAGTTCTATTATTAGTCCTTCCTCCCTTTACCCTCTTAGCTCTTTCAATTTCCGACAAATATGGATGGACAACTTCCTACATTTTCTCCTGCCAGTCTGGTCAATATGGGCATCCTAAGACAGTGTAGCAACTGCCTCATGTAGACGGACAACCCTCTACATCTACCACCTAGAAACACAATTTGTGAGAGATGCAATTACATCAAGCACCTAGTGTCATTGCTCTCTCCCCCACAAACCAGTATACCTGGTACTGAGAAGGCTGGCAACATGAACACCACACTTCAAGCACCACCCACACCTACACAACACACCCCCATATATGCGGAGGTCCTCAACAAAAGCATACCCAAACAAAAGAGACCTCCGAGACATAAACGCATGCCAACTCCACTGCCCACCACACCACACACCACATATAGTCCACACACCACACCTGTGTCTCACAGCCACTGAGGCCTAAACATAAACCAAACATATTAGTCATAGGAGACTCCATTGTGAGACACACAGATGTGCCCCTCACCAGGCTGGATAAGGTGAAAGTCACTGTTAGTTGATTGTCGGGTGACAGAATCTGCCATATCACCAATGCACTCAAATCTCTCAACAGTTACTGTTATGACTATGTCATAGTCCATGTTGGAGTGAATGACTTGAGATGTACCTCACTGGACTATATGAAGAGAGACATGATCAAGCTCACCAAGTATTTGTCCCAGGCAGGTATGTTCCCAGCCTTAAGCAGCATTCTACCATCACCCAGAATGATGCCTCAATACAAACAGAAAATGATTGACTTTAACAATTGGCTTAGTTTCTGGTGTCATTCCAAGGGGAACCAGTACCTGACAGCCTGGGATGACATGATTAACAAGCTTCAATGCTTCGCCAGAGATGGCCTGCATCTGTCTCCCTTGGGCTTCAGGCTCCTGGCAAAGGCTCTTGTCTCCCCCATAGTGCCTGTTTTAGGTAATGCCATGAAGTCAAACCTACCAACATGAAAATTTCATCAAAACGTAAATTAAAGGTCATGCTGCTAAATGCTAGGAGTCTAAACATGAAACTGCACTCATTGCAAGCATTCTTAACCCTGGAAAAAGCTGACATCTGTGCAGTCACAGAAACCTTGTTCAAAGCTGTGGACAGCACCCCAGCCATACCATGTTACTCATCCTATCAGTCATTCAGACCCCAAACCATGGGCAGCAAAAAGGAGGTGGAGTTGCAATATATATATATATAAAGGACATTCACACCTTTAGGCTGGTCAAACAGTATGATGCACAGGAAATATTTCAGGTGCAGTTAACAATTGACAAGAGCCCTATTCAAATCATAGCTAGATACAGGCCTCCAACTCTGACTCAAGATGCCCACTCCACTTATCTGGACCTCTTCGAATCTATCAAGATTCAAACCTTTACCCTAATCCTAGACGACTTTAACTATCCAACCATATATTGGAAGAAATACTGATGCCAAAACACAAATGCCCAGAGATTCCTTGATTTTGTCAATGCAAATGCCTTGGACCAGTTTGTTGACACCCCCACAAGAGAAGAAAATATCTTGAACTTGGTATTAACCAACATGAGTAACCACTGCAGCATCCCTACAGTGTCATCATCCCTGATAAGATCCGACCACAAAGCAGTCACTTTCAAAGTCACCATTTAACCCCCCCCCCAGCTAGAGTCAAACAAAAAACATCTCCAAAGATGATTACAACCTCCTGAGGGAAGGTATAAA